>NC_073345.2:11242500-11505000 GCF_027580225.2 Misgurnus anguillicaudatus
ATTTAACCAGTACATGCCTTCTTTACCCACACCCTTGGCATTTCTATTGTGCACTACGGCATTGAACTTGCACGCGGATTATAAAAGGTTTGTTAATGGGCATTAGCTGGTATTGTGCCAGTCTGCCATGCAGTTTTGTCCAGGCATTTGCACATTGGAGGTTTGCTACCAGGCATTTTCCAGATTAACTCGCCATTTCAAAGAAAGGTCCCTGCGGTTGGCCATTGTGAAAAGCAATACCCTTGTATTCATCTGTGTAAGGAACCATTCATTCCTCCATTCGCATTCATTCACTGTATGGGGTCTTATTTAATAGATCCTTTGCCTCTGTCTTAATCATCTCATGCAAACAGCACTTCCTCCAAGATTAGCGAATAATTGTGGACGGTTCGGCTGTGCCAAACCACACTTGACCATTTTCTTGTCTTCAGATTCATCTTGGGGAAAAAATGTATAATATCAACCCAAGATTTGGAGTCGTACCGTTCGACTTTCGACTCTTCAGATCCTCTGATCTCAGCGGTGACCGTTGATTGGCCGATACCTTCATCCTTCCTGCCCCTCCCTCTTTCGACCATTCATCCCGTGCTTCCTATCACCCCTGGGTGAGGACATAAGCTTCTTAGAGGCAGGTTGAGGGCGGCTCTGTTTGCCTTGCGCCTGGCATTTGGGTGGCTAAGCAAACGGTGGGGAGGGCCGCATGAACCGTGCAGGCTCGACGCCTTCAAAAAGGCCCAACAGAGCGGCCATTGTGTGTGTGCAACAGGAGAAGTCACTTATAACGGGTGAAAGATCCTTCCTTCATAAATCCAGCGGAAGGATAAATCCCCAAAAGCCAAAACAGAGATTATTGTTTCACCTCATCTCCCAAAACAAAAGCTCAGCTTGGGCTCATGAGTAACAAGTGGGTAATCGTATAATTGCTAGTTACGAAACTTTTAAAAATTATAAAATGAATTGTTTCAAGTTTAATCTTATTAAAGAACAATATCAGTGGTTCTCAAACTTTATCGGCGTGTGCCCTCCCGTGTACGGTACGGTGCATCCATGGCCCCCCTAAAGAAAATGTATAAAACATCCCAAAACTTAAAATTAACTTGAATCAAACAAAACATATTAAATTATACAATGCAGTTCTGTTGGATAGTAGCCTTATTTATTTATTTATTTTTTGATAAATTTAAGAACCACTGCCTCAAATGATTCGACTCATATGGGAAAGGGAGGGATAATTTCCACAAAGTACATTTCCGGATCCTCTTTGCCAGGTAAAGGTGCCGAAGCTAGAAAGTCATGTTCAAGCTGTATTACAAGCATCCGCCGGGTTGTGCCAGCGGCCTGAAAGAGATGCATTGTGCTTGGCCACATCTTTCCCGGCGGCACTTTCAGCCAGCCTGCTTTCATTATCTCACCGCTAAGGCCGTAGCCACAGATCTGCTTCGCATTGACCGGATCAAAGCGTCAGAAGTGGCTCCTGCGATGCAGTAACGTCCCTTTACAGGGGAACTTTCTCTGGGAAAGTTCAATAGGTTAGAATATCAGTGGGATTTGCTGGCCGACCGTAACCGCTCACCTGTTGTCTGGTCTGGATGGATTCTTAGGCAGCACTCCCTTTTTCGGACACTTAAACTATCAAAACGATATTCATCTGTTGGCATGCTGTTGGAAACACCACCTTGAGTTGGAGATACATCATCTTGCATGAGCTGTAAATGAATCCAGATATCCACATCAAAGATGTACTGGCTTTCCTTGATAGATGATGTGGTAAATTCCATATTGGAAAACCTATCGGTTTCGACACATTTGTTGGTTTGAGTACACTTGAACTGGACCTGAGAATGTCTTCATACTGCTAAAGCCTAATAAGTTTGCATTACAAAGTTTCCTTTACATTTATTCATTTAGCAGATGCAGCCTGATCTCACAAAATATGTGAAATAGTCACGCATTATTTTGCTCAGTTTTGCGTGACATTGTAACATATTTCCACCATTTTACATGCCCCTGACACGACTTTCTTTTCCGTGACAGTTTCGCGTATTGGTTGCTCAGGTGTTTTTCCTATTTTCTTACAATTGTTGCTTCGATTTGGGGTTAGAACAACTTTCTGTTACATAAAATGACATCCTTACCCAAATCCAACTCTAATCCTAACGTCAGGAGACAATGGTTTAAAAAGCATACGAAAAAATAGTATAAACCAATACGTTAAGGGACATCATAACGCAAACATTAAATCCCCAAACCGAAGCTACAATTGTTTAAAAATAGGAAAAACAGTTGAGTAACCAATACGTGAAACTGTCACGTAAAAGAAAGTTGTGGCAGCGGCACGTAAAATGGTGGAAATACGTGACAATGTCACGCAAAACTGAGCAAAATAATGCGTGACTATTTCACGTATTTTGTGAGATCAGGTTGAGCAGATGCGTTATCCAAAGAGACTTACAAATGAGACAGCATGTAACATTTTGTTTAAAAAGGCAAAAATAAGTCTATTTTCCAAAGTTACACTCTCAGAGTAATAAGTACATAGGTACAAAAGTTGTCACTGGGGAGGTTACTTTTTAAAAAGTACACTTTGTACCTAAAAGGTGCATATTGGTACCTCATTGGTACCTTAAAGGTACATACTGTTCCTCTACTGCTACATATCTGTACCTAAATGGTACATATTAACACCTTATTAAATGGTACCAACCCAGTTACAACTTTTGTACTTTTTTGTTGTTGTAGCTGGGGAAAGATGAACAATATCGAATATAGAGGGTTTTATACAAACAGAAATGGCCAAAAGTAACATCCAGGTGTGAAAACTGGTACAATATTTGCTTTAATTGCCCCTTCAGGTTAAATTAAACCATCAATATGAAGTGTATAGTACGAAATAGACAAACAAATAACTTTTATGTATTTATTGAACTAAATAATTTGACCAAAGCAAACCTAGGTTTTATTCAAATGTACAAAAAAATCCATTAAAAAACGAATAGGTCATAGGTAATAAGCCATATGTTGACTATTATTTTATCTGTTACTAATAGTTGTTGATTCTCTTTTGTGGTAATATTTTGGAGTCATTGTGCTGGGCTGTCTTTATAAACTTTATTGTGTGCCATTTTTTGCCACGCCTCCTTAAATTCTTCTCAAAGCTGAGCTTCAGTTTAAAGGGGACATTTCACAAGACTTTATTAAGATGTCAAATAAATCTTTAGTGTCCCCAGAGTATGTATGTGAAGATTTAACTCAAAATACCCGACAGATAATTTATTATAGCATGTTAAAAGTGCCACACAAATTGTAGGTGTGAGCAAAAATTAGCTGTTTTGTCCTTAATGCTGCGTTTACACCAACCGCAGTAGAGGTGTGAAGCGCGAGTGATTTCAATGTTAAGTCAATGTGAAGTTGCGTTGACGCGCGTCT
This sequence comes from Misgurnus anguillicaudatus, assembly GCF_027580225.2. Classification (NCBI taxonomy): domain Eukaryota; kingdom Metazoa; phylum Chordata; class Actinopteri; order Cypriniformes; family Cobitidae; genus Misgurnus; species Misgurnus anguillicaudatus. The sequence goes on from NC_073345.2 coordinate 11,245,927, forward strand.
GGAGGTCTCGCGGCGCGGATGAGGCGTTTGGCGCGGCGCCGAAGACCCGTTTCCGCCCTATTCACAAGTCTAGTTCGCACAAATTGACCGCCTCGCGCGATACGTGCAATTGGTGCTTTTTGTGCATTTTGTGTTTGACGGGCAGCCCCGCCCGGAGTCACTCATTCAACATGAAGGAAAGCTTGATATTGTCCGTGAGCAGTCTGGAGTTGAGAACCACTGGTGTAAACGCAGGCATTAAAATACAAATTAGCTGATCTCTGCACTAAGCGGCAGTGCCGTGGTTGGAGAGTTCAGATTAAGGGGCGGTATTATCCCCTTCTGACATCACAAGGGGAGCCAGATTTCAATGACCTATTTTTTACATGCTTGCATAGAATGGTTTACCAAAACTAAGTTACTGGGTTCATCTTTTTTTTTACATTTTCTAGGTTGATAGAAGCACTGGGGACCCAATTATAGCACATGATATGTCCATTTTAAACTGCAAACACACCAATGCAACATGCATTCAAATTTATTAGTGCATCTTTTATAAATATTTAAATAAAGAGATATCACTTTTGGCCAATATTGTATAAACACACTCAACCTGCATGACTTTGAACTCTAATGAAAAGTATGTAAAAACGCAAAAGTTAATTCACAAACAACAGGCTACAGTGGATTAGTTGTGCCATGCGGTGCCTATCATGTGACGGGGTCCTGACAGGTGGCTGTCCTGGCTGCCTGTTCACAGGTTGTAGCACTTACATCCAGCCTGACCAGTGCAGATTAAGTGTGTCCATCTGTCAGAAGAATTAGAAGCAGTCCGCAGGAATTCTCAGATCACCGAAAGATTTCGCCCGGGCTGTGGGAGAAGGAGGAACCAGAGGGGTAGGGTAAACTTTCATTGGGGTGTAATCCGAACCCCTCAGCCACCTGCACTTGTCTCAGAGCCCAGGAAATGGAGTAAATGGGCCTTTCTTACTGCTCTCAAGAACAACTAATCCTACTTGCGAAAGTAAACGCTGATATACACTAGCAAGAAAAAGTATGTGAACCCCTAGGAATCATGTTTAATGTGTGTTTTCAAAAAAAAGACACATCTGCTTATGCACATTGTGTTTGTCTATTGTTGTGACCTAGATGAGGATCAGATCACATTTTATAGCACATAACAGTAGAAAACCAGTTTATTTCTACGGGTTCACATACTGTTTTCTTGCCACTGTATACTTCTACTTCTATTATCAACAAATGCGCTCCCTAACTGTGACTTGGGAATTAAAAAGGTCACAATATTTACCAAATATATACATTTGGTTGCAAATGAGGTGTGATAGCTTGGGACCATTTCTTGTCCATTTTTTTCTGTCAACAGCACAAAATGTTCTGATATACAACCGTAACAGCACGAACATGCACAATAATAACTATGTTATAATATATTGGTCCTTAACTTCTGAATTTTAAAATTGTGTGTGCTTTTCATATCTGATACACTCACACTTTGTCCATGTTTGTGTACAACAGTTTCTAGTTACACAAAATTAAGTATTATGGTGCAAACATCAAAAAAATGTCATGTCCACATACATATGTGAACATCCAGGTCTTAAGAGGTTAAAGGGCTATCGATCTCAGGCAAAATGATATATGACTACTACCATACCATCCCCATTAACCCTCACCAGGCCTTTAGGTCACTGGTTCGAATCCACAGTATGTTGATGTGAAAAGAAATGCATTAATTTAAATGTAAAGGAAACACTCCTAAGTTTGTCCCCGTTACTAAATCAGTCATCAGGTAAACAAACATTTGACCCCCCTCTTATCAATAGTACAACATTCTCTCATGTTTTTTGGATCACGTCAGCCAAACATCCGATCTGACGTTACGAAACGGCTTTTATGTAACTGCCCATGAACGTCTGGTGGTGGTAATTCCTGGAAACGTCTCTAGGGAAACTATGAGTTTTTGTCAACATATAAAGCTGAAATTAAACACGTATAACATGTGCGGTGTTTGTTTCTGGAGGATAAACACTTGGACATTGTTACAAAACCTCAGGAGAAAAGGTCACCCCTTGAAACCAGGTTTTTGCTTGTCCAGAGTGAGAAATGTGGGCCAACAGCTGTGCTGGTTGTGTTTCTAATGTGGCTTTGAAAGAGGGTCATTTTAGAAAGCTAGGACTTTTTTTCTGATAAAAAGACAAAAAATGTAAAGTCTATTCAAACTTAGGCTACAGTAGATGTTATTAATGGTTGCATGAATAATATACATTTCTCCAGTATATGTTAATGTATCTATGTTTTTAAAATAGTTTTATTACATGCTTGTGAAAATAAAAATTCCCCTTGCCTATAATTAAAGATCATTTGTGACCCTGAACCACATGACCAGTCTTAAGTAATACATAAATATTTGTAGCAATAGTCAACAATACACTGTATGGGTCAAAATAATATTTTTTTTATTCCAAAAACATTTGGATATTAAAGGAATAGTCTACTCATTTTCAATATTAAAATATGTTATTACCTTAACTAAGAATTGTTGATACATCCCTCTATCATCTGTGTGCGTGCACGTAAGCGCTGGACCGTGCTGCGACGCTTCAATAGCATTTAGCTTAGCCCCATTCATTCAATGGTACCATTTAGAGATAAAGTTAGAAGTAACCAAACACATCAACGTTTTTCCTATTTAAGATGAGTAGTTATGCGAGCAAGTTTGGTGGTACAAAATAAAACGTAGCGCTTTTCTAAGCGGATTTAAAAGAGGAACTATATTGTATGGCGTAATAGCACTTTTGGGAGTACTTCGACTCAGCGCAGTAACACCCTCCCTCTCCCATTATGAGAGTGATGCTGGATCCCAAACCGCCTACTTCCATACTATATAGTACGTAAAGTAGCGCTTTTTACGTACTATATAGTATGGAAGTAGGCGGTTTGGGATCCAGCATGAGAAGGGGAGCGGACTTTTCAGGCGAGTCAAAGTACTCCCAAAAGTGCTATTACGCCATAAATAGTTCCTCTTTTAAATCCGCTTAGAAAAGCGCTACGTTTTATTTTGTACCACCAAACTTGCTCGTATAACTACTCGTCTTAAATAGGAAAAACGTGGATGTGTTTGGTCACTTCTAACTTTATCTCTAAATGGTACCATTGAATGAATGGGGCTAAGCTAAATGCTATCGAAGTGTCGCAGCGCGCTCCAGCGCTTACGTGCACGCACACAGATGATAGAGGGATGTATCAACAATTCTTAGTTAAGGTAATAACATATTTTAATATTGAAAATGAGTAGACTATTCCTATAACTAAAGATCATGTTCAATGAAGATATTTAGCAAATTTCCTACCATAATTATATCAAAATGTATTTATCATTAGAATTTGTGTTGCTAAGGAGGACTTCATTTGGACAACTTTTAAACTTTCTCAATATTTATATTTTGTGCCCTCAGATTCTATCATTTCAAAAAGTTGTATCTCAGCCAAATATTGTCATATCCTAACAAACCATATGTCAATGTAACGTGTATTTCTTCAGCTTTCAGACAATGTATAAATCTCAATTTCAAAAACTTTACACTTATAACTGCTTTGTGGTCCCGGTTCACATATAGAAAACGTATAACTCAGACAACTAAAAACATGAATCTGTCCAACATGCTGAAGTCATGCAGCCTCCCCAAAAAAGAGAAAAAAATATAAAAAAATAATATTTTGCAATAGGAAAATGAAAACTGTCCAACATATTTTGCAATAGGAGAATTATTATTTTCTAGAACTATTAAATGTTTTAGCAAAATGAAACCCTCATTCTTGTTTTAATATAAAGAAAACAAGATTTTTGATATCATGTACACAATAAAAAATGCTGGGTTATTTTCAACAAAAAAGGGACTAGCCCAGAACGTTTGGTTGTATTTTCACCCAGAATACTGGATTGTTTTTACCCATTTTTGGTCTGGATATAACCATTTCTGGGTTAAAATAACCCAGCATTTTTAGTTGCATGTATTTATCGCACCACCCTTTATGATTTATTCTTATGTAAATTATCATTGTACTATATTGTATAACTCATTATGATATGGATTGGACGCCTTATGATAATGAGAATTTGGAAAAGGTGGTGAATCTAATTACATCCACCATGGTTTAAAGGTACAATTTGTAAGATATTTGCAGTAAAATATCCAAAAACCACCAGGCCAGTGTTATATATTTTGTCCAGCTGATTACATACAATATCTCTAATGTTTTTTTAACTACTTGCAAATTATGAGAAAATTGCCATTCTAAACAGTGACACGGGGTAGTGCGGTCGCCTGTCAATAACGATAATATCCACTTTACCCTTTGTTACCGCATTCACTGAAACCACATTGTCGTGTACAAATGCGTTAGTATTAGCGTCTGTCGGGCTACTCGCTTGTTTAACGTTTATAAGTTTGTTGATCTGAAAACTTAATTCTGTGCTTTGTTAACACACCATCGTATTGAACTAATACGGTAACATCTATGACTAACAATTTCGTTTTGAACATTACATAAAACCTTACAAAATGAAATAAAATGATGTCATCAAACGCAAAATGTATAAAACTGGATTACCTCCTCTGTCAACATGATTTCTCGTTCCCATCTGATTGATGGCCATCAGCGATTGAGTTAAAGACAATAAATCCCATAATTCTACGCTGCTATAGAGCGTCAGTAATCTACATCATTGTTATTGTTTTGATATTGCGCCCCCTAGCAGCGGATTCTACAAATTGTATCTTTAAAGGGACTGTAAGTAGGATTTTAAGTGTTTTATTAATCAAAATCAATGTTTTTATTCATAAATATGTCCTCGTTGGTGTCAAATGGCCTCTGCCAGTGATCTGACTTTTCTTTGTAAGCTTACATTGAACGGGTAAGTCCAAGGAGGCTTCTATGTCGTTCCGCCATACTGATAAACTATAATAGCAGAGAGGGACAAAAAGCACTAGCCTACCAACGCATTTCCACAATGCGTTTTCATTTAGAACACGTGAACCAGCTGAAACGGACAAGGAGATCAGTGATTACATAACGGCTACCATAGCTGCAACACGCATTTGGAAAAGCGAGGCACTAGAGAGCCCTATTCGTTTGAATGCAAAATACAATTTCACCACTAGATGGGGGTAAATCCTACTTATTGTCCCTTTAAATGGACAAAATATGCAAAACCCTCCAACTGACATGTTTTCTTGTAAATGAGCATTTTTAATCAAACTTAATGGATTTTGCCAACTAACTGGTATTTCTTAAATGGCCTATAGCCGGGATTAAGCGGATTTGAAGTGAAAGTATTTGATGAACGTAGACCTATAATACAGGTGCAGAGAGCATTCGGTTAATATCATTATCTTATTTTCATTACACTGCGTTGGATTGCTTGAGTCTGATTGGCCAGTTGCGACATTTGTAGGTTTGTTATGGACAGATAACAACCGCTCAAAACAAATAACACACGGTATAGGATGCTGCAAATCATTTTGACAGGTATAGTTTAAATATAGATGGTTTCATCGGACACAGGTGCATTGTCATGGTTAAGTGTCTGGTCGGAACTTTACTTCCGGTTTTAGTTTTTTTAATGGTTTGACTAGTTGCTAAACTGAACTCTTGAACAAATACCTCGTCGAAAATAACTAATGTTTTTGTGTCCCATGTAATCTACGTGTTGTTTATTTTGCTTGTTATATAAATAAACTACTTTAAAAGGACCTTGTAGTTATTTATTCTTAGCGGAGTTTACCAGAAGTTATGTGTTGACCACGAAAGCCGCTTGTTTATGTTGTTACTGCTGAAACCGTCTATAACAGAAAAATTTAATATAAATGTCTTTTAATAACATTTATATTTATAAATGATTAAACCAAATAATATGAAGAGTTTCGTTGCAAAACGAGTTAACTCCATTTTTAACACTTTTGTCAAAACATGTTTATTATTATGTTATCATGTTATTTTGTTTTATGCATATGTTTGTGACATTTGAATGTCTCGTCTTATCTTAAAACCAAAAGTAAACGTGTTTCTTCACAGGAGGTCTTAAAAATGAGCAAATATTTCAAATTAATATTTAATGTTCCTTAGCTTACTTATAAGTATACATTATAATGTATAGGCAGCCGATTGTTATCGTAAAATAAGACCAATTTAGTATGATACACGTCCGGTCCTGATCACACTGTCAATGTTTATTTCTGCAATAACAACCAGCTAACTACACAATAGCCCTTACTTCACAGAGGTGACGTTTAGTGGCTTTTGCATCTGAGCTCCTCATATGTTTTTCTTCAGATTTGATCTTGGAGATGTTTCTGTAAAATTCACCTCCCATCTGAGAACAAGAGCCCATCAGTGCATCAACCGAATTAGCTGAGCTCATTTCCATATAGATGCAGCTCATTCCTGCCACCTGTGATTCCCATTTGCTCTGTTCTTATACAGGGCTGTTTTGTTCTCGGCCTCACACAGACATTGACCTCCGGATGTCTCTATCCTAGACAATAACCCTCAGAAAATGTCACGGGGACAAACGAGAGGGCAGCCTCCTGCCACACACAAAACTTTCTCTCTTCACTAATGTGTAGTCAAAAGATGGTGCATTGAACAATCACTAACCCCCGTTTCCTGGCTCTTTACAAGCAAAAGCCTATAGGCGACACAAACAGCCATAACATCAATTATTAATTCATTATAAACATCATTATCATTAATAACACACTGCTCTGGTCCCCATAAACACATCTATAAAGGTAAACTTAACCCTAATCTATTTTAATGCTATTATTTTGTAATGTAGTAAATTACATTGAACACAATGCTCCACCACTGAGCCTACAGGAAATATTATGACGTATGTGTTTAAAAGTCAAATAATGTATCGGATTGCAATGTATATAAAGCAGTAAAAATACCCTGATAATCATGCGTTGAAGAAACCAAACATTATTTGCCATCTGAATAAAATAAATAGAAAGGAGATTGTTGCACATCTGAGCATTTGAACTGATGGACAGTTTGCTTGACGGGTGTTACGTGCAGGTTACGAAGCTTCAACCAACAAATAAACGAATACACATCCCTGAAAGAGGTTCAGCAAACATCACTCAGTTCAAACAAGCGTCCATGTGGTCATTCAATACACAAGGGCATGTTTAGAAATAAAAAAAAAACTTGGATGGGTCTGCCAAAGACCAGCACTCATCCATCAGACCCAGAGCTCTCTGTCCTAATATTGGAGGGTGCAAAGTATGAAACTACAACTGCCAAAGTCAAAGACAACTTTAATCGATTATCTCTGCCATGAATATGAGCAATTCACTGGATAGCTAAACCAATTGTTATGTGTATACATACAGATATGAATGCATAAGGAAAAGCTTGTGACATGACAGCGGGTGATGTTTGAGTCTGTGTTTTTCATGCTGGTAGTATGTGGAAGTGGATTGTTTATACATCATGGTGCCTCATTGGAGGGGCAGAATCTCTCTCTCTCTCTCTCTCTCTCTCTCTCTCTCTCTGTGAATGGAAAGGCACCAGACACCTCCCCCTTCGAGTAAATAGATCTTATCAATGAAAAGAGTGAACCCTCCTCCTTCTCTCTGGTTTTTATGAATGGAAACAGTACCTGGAAAAAACTGGGCTAATTCATTTTACAGTACATGAGGGAAACACCACTGGAAATAATACTGCTGTGGCTGTCGACAAGAAAAAGCATTGCTTGTTCTATTCAGTGTTCGATGTTGGTTATGTAGGTTAGGAACAAAGAAAACTTGATTAAAAATTATTTTAATCTTAAAGTTTATGTTTAAATGCTTAAAATGACCCTTGTATACAAAATGATAGTTATTCTAAACTACAATTTTATTTTCAAAAACATATTTTTGGATGACACAGACTGAATATTGAAGACAAAGCAGTCAATAAGAGCCCAGAATAGATGTGAATATTCTTTAAAATTCATCTAAATGTGAAACCTCAGGAAGCTTTTTGATAAAACAACACAAGTATGATTTTGCAATATCTAGGCAAACGGTGACTACACTTCAAATGAAAAATATAACAAGTTTTAATTTATGTTGGATGCTTTTGGTCACAACATAATTCTTATAGTTACATTGTGTCTTGATGAGTTTACCATTATTCTATAAAATGTGTGATAATGTTTTTATAAATAAAGAAGTACTGTTTCCTTTGACTGGTAATGTTTACGTATGCACGCAATTTGCCATGTATGTACTGGTCCAATCATTTTAGGGTAACAAGCAAACAAGCACAGCACGTCTATTCTCCTTATTCTCAGCTAAGGAGTGTGTAAAGTGCGCCATCTAGAGGACAATGTCATATTCAGCTTAAAGCCTTATAATCTAAGAGATTATGAGCATCCAACGTTTGATTTAAAGTTTGACATGACTTTACTCAGTCAGTATTAAAGATATAAAGGATATAATTTCACACAATGTTCTTTAAATTATTTCACAAATTCGCATAAACACGTAACGGTAATCAATAGGAAATGTGATAAAGCATATTTGGCGTGCTGTCCGACGGTTTCGACCCGAAACCAGAGTACTTACCCCTCTTTAACTGGGACAGATGAAACTAGCTGAGAGTTAGGTGATGGGTGGAGAAGAGATGATGGTAAAAACGGTCACGGGACAGAGGTGAGGGACGGATACTTGGCTTGTTCGATTTCATGCGGCGCCGCTGGACCCGACAGGCGGATGGTATGACGTCATATTAACGCGAGAAGGAGTCGACATTAGATTTTTCCGTATGATTTCGCGGTACTTTGACGTCATCCGCTCGTCGGTTCTTCCAGCGCTGCAAACAGTTGAACAAGCCACTTTATATACACATCTTCTCGCTGATTGGTTGGATCACATAACCATACTTCTCCTGAACTAAGCTCAATAAGCTTCACGTAGAAAGATTTTATGTAGAAAATAGTAAATCAAACGATTTTCACAGACTGGATCACAAATGTAGCAATTCTGTCCAACTACACCCCATGAAATAAAGCTGCCAAATCATCAATGTGAAATGTTACGACAGAAATTTAAGCATCAATTTTTACACTTAACTTAAAGATGCTGCACTCTAAAAAAAATAGGCTTGGTTATTTTCAACACAGTATTGGGTTAAATAAAAACCTATTTTTTAAATATTTGACACAAAAATGGGTTAAAACAATACAGCATATGTTAAATTAAAACCCAGGGTGCTGGGTTTATCCCCTTTTGACGCAAAGCTTATTTAAAAATAACCCAGCATTTATTTTTAGTGCGCACAAATATTGATTTTGTTGAAATAATACCACACTTAAACCACTTGGTTTTGCAAGTGAATTCAACCTACTATTTAAGTTTTCGGTTGTGAAAAGTTGACCTTACTTATAACATCAAGTGGAAATTGTTTAACTTATGTTACTTTAACTTACAAATTATTTTGATTTGACAAAAATGCTGCACATTTTTTTACATAAAGTGTCCAAACACAACAAACGTCAGGTGTCCAGACAGTCTATTTCAATGATCAAACACAATGAAACCATCGTCTTATCCTTTCAAAACATTTTACTGGATGAAATGTAATGTGCATCATATCATAGGCTCATCACACTGCCTGTTGAAAAGAAAACTGACTAATGAAAACAAATATGCTACCAAACACATGAAGTTTAAAGGCTCTGTCCAGCATATAACTGCTGTTATGCTGCTTAAAAGCCTCAAACATTGCAAGATCTGCTAACGAAACAACTCAGACTTTCAAGCTAAGCAACACTGTGTGTATTCATCTGCAATAGTTCATCTGCTATCTGTGCATACAATTTCATTTTAAGTTTCTATTAATAAGCTGTTCATCCAACCAACATAAAGTGAACAAAAACATTCATAACAAAGTAGCCTTTCAAAATATTTAAAGATTTAACTATCGCAGTCTTAACTGAAGCCTAATATGAAGAAGTTTAATATTATTAGAGTTGACATCACAAGGTTTATCTTAACATTGTATGAGTGTCCATCTTTTACATGAATAACTGTTTGAAATCGCAAAGTTACTGAACAATACAAGTCAAAGAAACATGTTATTTCAGATTTATGCTTGACGGTTCTCGAAAACTTTGCATTTTCACATCGAACCCTAAAAGAGGGTTTATAACTGGTTTGGTAAAAGCTACACATTATATGGATCTAGAATCTACATCATGAGAACTGACACTTGTGTTTATTCCTAAAAGGAAACTAAATAAATATCACGCATGATCCGACAACAATTTTCTATCATTTAAAGTTTTAAACACTAGGACAAATTTAAGGTTTTGTGCAACACGACGTTTGCACCCAAGCACCACTTTCTCTAAGTGTATGGCGATACATGAAAGCTCCTAAATCTTACATAGAAATAGGAAGGAGCTTGTAAAAAGCACGAAAACTACTATGCGGTCGAATGACTTAAAAATATACTAAAAAACAAAAACCTTTACATTTCTGAACTTTGCACACATCAGATTCATCAGGGTTAAACTCCGCAGACTCACATAAAATAAAAACTGAGAATGACTGTTTTAAGATAAGAAAAAAAACTGTGAAAGTCTGTTGTGGTCCCTCAACCGTCCGTGAGCGACAGCACGATACAGCGAACAAGAAGTGATGTGGTGAAAAGCTGATGTTAGAGATGCACATATTATCGGTGTCAAAACAGAGGAAGCTTGTCACAAATGAGCATCTCCTTACACACAGCCCTGGCTGAAGTTGTCCCAGTCACCCGAAGCATCTGATGCCTCCTGACTGGGTGTGTACTGGAAATCAGACTGGAAGTTCTCAGTGGGGCTGACAAATGCAATTCCTCCTTTCTTAAACCTGGCCCTGTTGAAACAAAACAATGTGTTATTAGGCTATGAACATTTAATCTGCATACAAACACCATACTGATGAGATACCCACTGGTTCTTATGTTTGGAACCGCTGATGTGCGCCTGGTACTGCTCCACAGAGTTTAGCTCAATATTGCACACCGTACACGGGTAGCCCTTTACGGTGGAGGCTGAGAAAAACAAAACGCGTAACATTCAGTAACGTTACTGATGAATTTAGGAAAGTCATTGACATACTTGACATATGGGACACTTGTAAGCTCTCACCTGGTGCGGTGGATGGCCCATAGGTCTCCATCAGCTTCTGTTTGGTCAGACGTTTTTTATGTTTCTTGCCTTCATAGTGTTGCTGAGCCATGAGCGGGTTGTTGAAGGAGGCCTGACAGATGGAGCAGAATCGGTTGGGATCTTGCTCTGCCGGTCCCTGCTCACCTTCAGCTGGTCCTTCATCCTTCTTCACCTGTATTTTGGGCTGAGGTAACGCTGGGAGACGAGCCAAGACGCAGCGGGTCAGCTTATCAGATGAAGCTACCAACCACTTTACTATGTCAGCCCTTATTTTGTATCCTAATTACATGCTTTTTCCTTTGGTCAATCCATTATTTTTACGAAGTACAGAAAGTTAAGTGTTCATACCTGGAGCCGTCGGGCCGAAGTTTTTTAACCGAAGATTCTTTGTGTGAACTTTGCCCTGATAATGTGATTGTGCCACCACTGGAGAGGAGAAGGTCATGTTGCACACATGGCAGGCTTTGTATTTCTCCCCTTCATCATCATCATTACCCTGTGAAACATTACACTGGACATTAATACGTATACATCTGTTTGCTGTTACCAACAGAGGTGCCACGCTTCAATCGCGCCTGGCCATGTATCAGACTTACAGTATTATCTGAAGACTTCAACCGTTTGGCAATGGGCTCCTCATCGCTGTGAATGCTCATGTATCGACGCACTTTGCTTGCATGCTTTTTGCTCTACAAAAAAAAAAAAGAGAAAACTAAGATGATTTTTTTCGGTATGTAACTGTTAGCAAATTTAACCTCTGGTTTACACCAACAAAAAAAGTTTTTGGGAGACAACATACTTTGTAGGATTACTGTGAATTAAAAAGGCACAAACCAGAAGCAATAATACCCAACAAATTTGAGGGATGGCTCTTCAAAGAACATTTTATATTTATTTAAATTTAATTTTTGTTTACGCATTAGAGGAAAAAGAACATTTATGGATGTAACATTTCTCCATGGACGTGACAATTCTAAAATTTGCACTTGACTATGAATAATTAAAAAAGGCTTTAAAAACGTAGACTTTGCATGAACATTAAACCACCAAATATATCATAGTTAAAACTTTACTTTTTGTGTTAAGGTTGACATTTGCATGTACTTGCCCAAGCGTCATCCTGGTATTACTATAGTTTAGATGAAAAGTGCAATTTAACCAAATTTTGTGTTGAAAACAGTGCTTGAAGTCAAGCAGAGTGCAATGCATGCTTTGTATACTACACAGTTTTAAAAATCAAATAGGTTGTTGTGGAATTTCGATTATACAGAAATTCATATACTGCTCACAGTATGCATATTGCAAAGATATTGAATCCAATTTTAAACATACCCGGTAACACACAGACAGCCCTTTGATTACACATCAACTGTGCCGGCCGCCATATTGGGTAGGGCAAGACTGCCATATAAACACATACACAAGAATGGGGTGCTGCTGTTTATTTAAATTTAAGCAAAGTAGCACGTACATTTCTCAATAATGTTTAGAATTTTTTATTTTATTAGTTTACTATTACTATAACACACACACAGTCTACATTTCGTAAAAAAAAACACAGCTCCCATTTCACGTGTGAATGTGTGTTGCCCTTTGCAATATGGCGGCGCGGTTGACCCATCTCAACAACGGGCCGAATCAGTCAATGCAGCGTCTGTGTGTGTCTATGGTAACAAATTCAATACTTATTCAGCCCCAAAAAAGCACATTTGCACGGTCCAGAAACTGGGGAATAAATGAAGTGATGCAAGCATATAAACACCATCCACGTGGATGGATATCTTACCTGGTAGTGTGCAAGTTTCTGGGACTCAGAGATTAATACAGCACTACATACTTTACACTGAGAGTCAGAAAACAAGTCACTGTACTCCTTTATCATTCGGTTCACTGAAAGACAAAACAACACCAGAAACTTGAGATGAGAACAGATATTCTCTAAGTTACTAGGCAACACGTACAGAAACGACAGGGTCATTTGCAGTAAAAGTACCCAACGCTTGGTACTGAATTAATATAGACTTCAAGGACTATAATCAGATTTTGCATCGGAGTAAGATATCAGACCACCCCAATGTCTTACATCGACCTTGAATACACTCGCTGATCTCCCCAGACAACAGATCTGCTGTCCTGTGATCAGCAGAGAGGCTTCAGTTGGGTTACCATGCTTTCACACTATTGAAACCACTCAAGCGCCATGCGTTCTCAAATAAACTGCACTGTTTCACTTTATAAATAACGCACTTAACCTCGTTTCGTTTATTCCAGACGAATTTTATCAATTTCTTACCCTCGGCCGCCCCTGAAGGTAAATATGGAAAATCTCCATTCGGCTCTTGCTGCGCCATGATGCTTGCTGGACAGGAGGCGGAGCGCGCATGCTCAGACGAGACGTGCGTTGCACGGGCATATCATACAGCTGACATAGCTTAGCTATACAGGGTAAATATATAAATATGGATGGCACGTTGTTGATGCTAGCTTGTTGATTTACTTAATTGTAGCCGTCTGAACTAGATTAGGGGGTGTTTTTGCTGGTCACCACGCCTAAAACTTTGTTCTTTAGTAAATTTTGCATATAATTAAGGACGTCGGTGCAACTTCCTGATTTACAAACTGCTTAATAGGTTAAATACAGTATGGCGGAAAGTTTTTCTTTTAAAATATCAAATTTTAGATGAACATGTATCATTTTGCGCATCTAAGTTCATCTTTATTGCTTATGAATTTGTTTCTGAGTCCATCTATGACTCAACAAGCGGTACTCAAATAGACAGGCGGTACTGCGCAGACCAATCTGCACATGACGTCAATGTATCGCGAGAGTATTCGAAATCTTAGCTTCGAATTGCTCCCGCGATACTTTGATGCCGTTTCTCGTCTTCGAATCGAAATCCATGTTTTTCGACCATCTGAAGCACTGTTGTCACCGAATACGAATAGTGAACATGCTCGGCAAATTTTATTTGAGCGTCTAGATGAGGCGAGTTGTCCGTGTGTGTATATAGTGAGGTAACGTTAATTAATGTGGTTGAGGTCGCAGGATGCCCCGCCGGAAGCGCACGTCTGGTGAAAGCGGAAGAAAAGCTAAAGTCTGTCGAGTTGAGGAGCTTAGTGAGGACGAAACACTGATCATATCTGACTCTGAAAATGAAGAGGTAAGTTACAGTATATAGATTAGGCAACCTCCTAGTATCAAAACAAGCCTGTCAGTTGGATTTGTTTTTTTTTAACTGACCATAATAACCACCCCACTAATACAAACACCTTACGGCATTTATTGTTGTTTCTTTCAAACAGCGTAAAAGCTTTCAGCAGTCTGTCCATAGTTTTATTGTTGTCCCCACCCTACTAAAAAGACCATCTAAAACCAGCATAAGCTGTCCAGGATGGTGTAACGTTACCAGGCTGATTTTAGAGGGGTTTTGGACACTTTCTAGCTGACCAACTTTGCCAGACTTGTAGGACCAGCTTAAACCAGCTACAAAGTGGCCAAAACCCCTCTAAACCAGGCTGGGAGACCAGCTGAAACTGTCTTAGGCTGATTTTAGCTGGTCTTTTCACCATTTGTTTTTATTTTTCATGACAAGAAACACAACAGGAGAAGTTTTGAAGAGTGTTATGCTGCTATTTAACATACAATAAAAGTGGGACAGGGGCTGTCAATCTCCCATGATGATAAAAGTACCATAACATTTCTAAGACTCACATTATAGCTGGTTTCCATCGCCCTGATTTTATGCACATTTTGAAGAAACGAGTGAAGGAAATGCCAAATTTAGAATAAAAATCCCTTAATTTGCAGAAATGTTTAGCGTTTGCTTGAGATGGCTTTTTACTTATGTGAAAAAGAATCATGCGAGTAATGGGACATGGCACATCGCGAACATTAAACATTGCATTGAGCATTGTATAAGCACCACAAAGATCATATGTTCGATTCCCAGGGTCACACATACTGATAAAGGCTGATATCCTTGAATGGGCACTTTTATCGCTTCACTCAAACTGTATCCACCTTATTTTTTACGTAAATGTGGGCGCCGCCATCTTTGAGCTCCTTTTGTGTAAGAGTTCTGGTTAGCCACTAAAGCAGGGCTCGAAAGTGCGACCAATTTGATCCCTAATATCTCAATAGTGCGCCTTAAATATATTAGCACCAGTGCGACCAGTCGTTCGACGGATTAAAAGTCTCTACAACTCCGTCTCTGAAAGTCTCCTTTTGGTTCAACAACAAGCACATTGGGTTCATGTCGTGGTATAACCCGATGAGATAGTGAAGGGCGGACCCCTCCCTTTGATTGGCCGTGGTCCATATATTCCTGTACGTGTGGGTGCGTTTAAAAATACGCGTGCCGCATTTTCATAAAAAATGAAGACACTACTGTCACTATAGGATTTTCTGAATAAAATAAAGGTCAAAAACTGAATCTTAAGTCTTAACGCATTTAATGCCGTATAGTTTTTTGAGGTAAGTACATTTAAACTAACAGTAACTTTGAATCCATGTTTATAAAGAACTCTTTAGGATGCCAGTGTCCTCGTGTGAGTTAACAGGGTTGGGTGCTTGTAAAACTGCGGCTTTAAATGCGATGCGGTCAAAAATTTGGGTGACCCTACCTTTTGTTCTGGTGCACCTAAGAAAAACAGTTAGGCGCACCAGTCCAAACAGTGAAAAAAGTTAGCCTCAAGCCCTGTAAAGATAATGGTAGTTGTATTGCGAGGGATACAAGTGTGCCATTTTGACTGGTTGGTTAATGTTTATTAGGGCTGGGTATCGATTCAGATGTTCCAGATCGATTCAATTTCGATTCACAAGCTATCGATTCGATTTCGATTCTCGATTCAATTTTCGATTCCGATTCTCGGGTTGGTTTTTATACTCGATTTTTGATTGAACTCAATGAATATAGATTTAATACAAATACTATATTAATAAAAAATAACAGTGAACAGAAGTTTACAAGTGGGTAATTAATAAAAAGAAATTAAAAGCCACAACACTATCGTTGTCGTCTTGCTTGCAAAATCTAAAATGCTTCCATACCTCTTACTTTTTATGTGAAGGTAGCATCAACGTCGGTGAACCCCCTAAAACCGCCATTTTAAGCACTGAATGAAAGAATGACAGGCTCCTTGGTAACATCGCGCAAGATAAAAAAGAGGGTGACATCTAGTGGAGAAGACTAGTAATTTGATTAACGTAAGATTAACGTTAATGTTTGCAAAAAAATATGGGGGGAAAAATCGATTCTGCTCTTTGAGAATCGATTCTGAATCGACCACGTTTTAAAAAACGATTAATCGAAAAATCGATTTTTTTTTGCCCAGCCCTAATGTTTATTATGAAATCCAAGAAGACCGGCATAATTTGTGTAGTTAGGTGATGCATAACAGCTGGAACAAACGCAGTAAATCAGACAAATGTAGCCATGATCTATATCCACACATCCATCCAGTAAAGCCTTTCATAGAAACTGCCAGTGAACAATAGCTGGATAGCTTGGATGCACTTTAAATCGCTGTAAATAAAAGCACCTTCCATATGCATAAATGTAAGTCATTATGCATTGAAGATCTTGCCTTCCGCCATATCTGTCGAATGTCTGCCGCAGCATGTTTTTATGTGGCTTGCCTGCAAGTTAAAACATGAAACTTTTGGGAGATCTATCTATCAATTAGTAGAAGACTGATTGACTTTGGTCTGATTTTACCTTTTAAGGAGGAAGACTGTTCCGTTAACCGGTCTTCTCGAACTGCCCGATTTAAACGGAGGGAAAACCAGACTAAACTACAAGGTATCACGACTTAAAATGTATTAATTGTACTTAAAATGCAATGTTTGAGGCGATTTACTTGTATGACCATGAACTACATCATGTGTTTATGATATCAGACATGACAGAAGATGAGATGCTGGATCTGGCCATGAAACTGAGCGCTCAAGAAGCAAACCAGAGACGACAGCTTGAAGACAATGACATTCAAAAAGCCATAGCGGAAAGTCTTAACGTTGCTGATAGGGTTAGTATGACTTTTATATGTTAGCAGACAGTTTACCAGTCTACCGACATGTAAGTCAAGTTTAACGTATGTGAATGAATCAGCGACAGGAAAAAAAATGAATGAAAAATTTGTTGTATGTTTCTGCAGGATGGCGACGTTGAAACATCCAGCTCTGCAGCTCAACCACAGCAGAGCATTTCAGGTGTATCACGTTTGAGACGAAAGCTTATGTACCCCAGCCAAAATCAGACACGGGGTGGAAGTGATGTTACTGAGAGGGAAAGCACTAGTCCACTGCCAGAAATGCCTAATTTATCAGAGACAACCGCCTCACTTTCATCTAATAGTTCAGCTCAGGTGTTTGAGCTTCCCAAATCCTCTCAGGTTAGTTGTTATGAATTGGTAAGACCCATGTATTTTATATATCATGGTAAAATCACATTTTACAGAGTTTAATGTGCACAGACGTTCTTGTTTACAATCAGCTTTTCGCCCAACCAATAGCATGAGATTGGGGCGGGACTGCCTATATATACAAGCAATGTTATATTGGGGAAGGGGCAGTGGGAATTATTCTTTAGGATGAGGACACACCAAACAAAACCAACCAAGTAGTGCAAACTGCTTGGTGTGTACCTAACTTGAATCATTGGTGTTACAATTATTTGCATGACAGTTGTCAGGTGATCTTTATCAATGGTAACCGCCCTACTTTCTTTTTCTGGGTAGCATGATCAGGAATCGTCCCAGGATAAGATGTCACAGCCAATCATCAGTGACTCCGAAGCGGACAAGCTCTCCCAGTCTGACTCGCAGCCACAGCGCTCACCTGCCATTCCCATACACAGCAGTTTTATTCGCCAGCCTTTGGTGTGTGTGGAGAAACTGAGTCAGGATCTGATCAACGCCAGCACAGGCCTGAGGGACCACCTTCACACACAGGACAGCACAGTCGGTCCCAGCGTTTTTCCATCGCAGGACAATTCGAGTCACATTTTCACTCCGAATGATTTTGATGAAAGAACTGATCCGCTAGAGGACAAACATGACCCGTGTACTTCACCGAGCAATGAATCCAATACTCAAATATCCGATTTATCAGCGTATCCTGAACATAAAGGTTTGTCTCCTAAAAACAATGATTCAGATGAATTCCCCACACCTTCCAGGAGAATCCAGCCATTGAGACCAAAGTGTGAGCCTGAAGATGCCAATGCAGATGTTAGTGCGGGAAGTGTAAGTAGGACATTTTGGTTTGTTTGTTATGTGGGGTGTGACTTTAATCTTTTGGTTTTAGGTTCTAATTCTTGTGTGGTCATTTTACAGAAAGCCCCTGATGCAAAGCAAGTAAAGGATCAGATCTCTCAGGTTGGGAACGTAGCAGCTCATTCTGGTATGACGCTTAAGATACTGTTAGTTACTGTTTGCACTGGCTAGTACTATGATTCACACACCCCTGTTTACACCGGTTATATAAAGCAGACAATCGAGTGAACAGCTTCTTCATGCATCAGGTTGAATGTGTGGTTCCTCTATTGCTGCATAACTGAGCAGTGTTGTGCAGTATTTGGAACCACACAGAGTGATTTTGGTTCCTGCCGACAGGGCCTGTCAAGTAAATGGGTTCTCTGTGCGATGGTTCCATACAGATTTTTATAATTTCACTCATTGTAGGGTTTTTTTTTTGTAGATCTTGGGTTTGCAACAGGGTAAAAGCTATTAGGGATCTTTTCCATGAAAAGAAAATATAAAAAATAGATTGTAAATAACTACTTGCTGCAATGCTTTCTTCACATTTTGCATGTCTTACACTTAGAAATTACTTGTAATATTTTTGAAACATATGTGTTACACATATTCTGTTTCGAATTCAGCTCATAGGGGTAGTTTCCCGGACAGGGATTAGTTTAGGCCAGGGCTAGGCCTTAGTTTAATTCAGGAATATAACTAGTTTAAACACACATGCCTTACTAAGAACATCACTTGTTGTGTGCATTTTGAGGCAAAACAAAGAGCACTGATGAATTTTGAGATGTCAAAGTTGTGGACAGCTCTTATATTTATTTTAGTCTAGGACTAGTTCCCTGTCCGGAAAAACCACCCCATAGTGTTTGGTAGGTTTTTTTATGCTTTATACTTGCAAAATTAAAGATTAATGTGCATTAGTGCTTTTGATCTGCATATAGAAATGGTTGGCCATTAGTTTAGCCTTTCTTTTTTCTCATATTAGTTAAATAACACCGCCTTTATGTAGTGCTGCACAATTAATCGCATTGCAATTGCAATGTCAGCCTGTGCAATTATATGACAGCAAAATGTTGCAATTATATTAAATAAATAAATGTGTGGACTTGTTAACACAAACTTTCTGATAACAGTTTGATGATTTTCCTTGCTGTTTAAGAAAAAGAAAGAAAAACAAACAAAAAAGGCAGTGCACGTGTGGCATGCACGTGTGTGGCGTGCGTCGTCACTTGTGTGTGCTCAGCGCGGAAATACCATAGCAAAGATGGATGCAGAGGAGATTGACAGTAATCTGGTAGCTAAAAAAAACTCTACGTCTGTTGTATGGCAGTATTTTGGATTTAGGATTACTGACACTGAGCAGTTGCTACATCACGTGGCAATTCGAAAACATTTCTAGGTTTACAAATACACATTTTAGCATTATCACTAAACTGTGTGTGGATTTTCCTTAAAACCCATCAAGTTGACTCATGATACCATTTATTATAATCGCAACAGCACATCGCAATATTAGCATCTATAACCGCAATGGGAAATCTTGCAGCCCTACCTTTATGCTTACTCTGTGCTTTATGGTACAACAACAGCTCTGATGCACCATTTGTGACCCTGGACCACAAAACCACACAGGTATATTTGCAGCAAAAGCCAAAAATACATTGTATGGGCCAAAAATATAGATTTGTCTTTTATGCCAAAAATCATGAGGCCATTATGTAAAGATCATATTCCATGAAGATATTTTGTAAATTTACTACCGTAAAGTTTATTTATTAATTTTCCAAATGTTTTATAAGGGTGTTTTCAGACCTGTAGATCGATTGCTTTGTTCCGAAACCGGGTATAAATAGCTAAAATGTTGCAATTTCATATTGGCTCGGTTTGCATTCACAAGGCAATAATTCCAACCGAACCAGACTAGTACAAAAGTCAAGTGCGAGTAAACTCTGCTTTAATTGGTCAGAGTGCATCTGTTTATTTTTCGTGATTCCGCTCTAGGCTATCCATCAGGACTGAGACACAATTTGTGGGATTATTGTGTGGCTTTTTAGTAGGCCTATCTGCGGTTATATTACTTCATTATTGAGAGCAGGAATCAAAACTTAGGGGGACAACATTCTTACCATGTACCTATTGTGGGGAAGAGCAATTAGAAGTCATTTTAGATCACCAAAGAGCTATCAGGTATGTTCATGGTTAAAAAAACAATAAAAAAATCCTGTCTGTTGGGTTGGATTGCTTTCAGACTTATACAGAACTGCTCCAGAGTCCGTTTGCAAACAGGCCGAGACCACCTCATTCAGGCAGTCTCGGGTCGGTTGTTTTGGTGCAGATCCAGGTGCGATTGCCGTGTTGACATATACCTAAACGAACCGAACCAGGGAGAAAACACACCAGGTTCCAAAACAAATGCTCAGGTCTGAAAACACCCTAAATCTCAATTTAAAAAAAAATATTTTTATGACTGGTTTTGTTTTGTGGTCCAGGGTCACATTTTTATTACTGCCACCACATCTAGCTTACATAAAATTATGACATTGTTCATTTGCTGTCCAACAAGCACTGGTATTTCTTGGCGCTGTCCTGTGAGCGGGACACATGACTTTATTTTGAATGTAAATTTTGATCTATCATGTGACATACTGTATCTCGTTGGAAAGGTCTAAGAATGTAGTTTTCATATTTCAAAACCTTATAGCAGTAATTATAATGCAGTGACAGTAATTAATTAACTTATGACAAGAGTATGCAGCAAACTGTTTACACCTAGTGGCCGTTGTTGGTAAAACCACTAAAAGTGTAACACAAACCTAATTTTATGTTTAAAATATATACTTTATTGCATTATTTTTAAATGCTGTGTTTAAAATATCGATACGACGATACATTGACATGAACGCCTGATGATGCGCGCATCGATACAGCAACTTCCGTAGCGATTTGGATGCACTTGTAAAAACAAAAAGTAGCGTGACGAATCGCTGTTGATCCATGATCCATATGGAAAGGACACATGTGACTCGCGGGAGTACGTAGAGTGAAAGATAGCGGGGTATACTTTCACTTTCCGTGTCCGTCTCGCGGGCGCATGGGTCTGCACAACTTGCGCGCTGCGTCTCGCTCGCTCGCTCACTCGTGTTCGTATTAAAAATCAATGAGTTCAGTATGAAAGCGCAGATATCTTAGCCTATACTACTGCAAAGGGCTTTATTAGCCACTCTCTTAGAAAACAGTACTAACGCATTGAGAAGAAACACGACAAAGAGATAAAGTGTATGTCTAGAGAAGAGATACAGAGCTACTTCAAACTATATAGCTGTTACATTAATAATCTTATTTCTATTAAATAGTATTAAGTCTGGCTGCATGTACTTATACATATATTCATAGATATAGAATAATAAAATGAGAGACAAATATAATGCTTAGAGTAAGGCACTATCTCTGTAAAACTGCTACTAACTTTTTAAGTATTTCTATGTGTTACCCCAAAAGCTAATAAATAAATAGCAAAAACACAACTGTTACAGCACTGCT
The DNA here is from genome assembly GCF_027580225.2 of Misgurnus anguillicaudatus. Taxonomy (NCBI): domain Eukaryota; kingdom Metazoa; phylum Chordata; class Actinopteri; order Cypriniformes; family Cobitidae; genus Misgurnus; species Misgurnus anguillicaudatus. Next base: position 11,267,924 of record NC_073345.2, read on the forward strand.
TATTCAATGTACAATAAACAGATAATAATAATGTTACTAAATTCTGAACAAAAATGTAATTCAAAATAGTCTTTTATCGTGATGCACATGGTATCGTGGCCTTGTATCGGGATACATATCGGATTGGAAATTGTTGGTGTTACACCGCTCTATTATTTTTATTTATTACTATAACAGTACACTTTTTTATATTATATTTTGACCTCCAGTCACTTCCGTGTCTTCTTTAAAACAAGACCAAGATTAGCCTTTTAGACCAAAGAAATGCTATAGTTATATTAATTTGAAGGTATACATCACCTTTTCACTCCCCATCCCACTCAAAAAGGGCTGCACCAGTTAAGGGTTTAAGAAACGCAAATCTTGTTTTTTCCTATGTTAATATTATCTATGAATTATAGGTCTAATCCTGAGGTTAATCCTAACCATTGTCATCATGTTTTTAACTGCAGAAAGCTGCTCAAACACTCGGTCTTTGAATGAGTTCACCAGTCACATGGTTTTGCACTTACAAGATGATGATGATGATGATGATGGCAGTGATGAGGTGCGTGGGGTCTCTGTCCTATATGCCACAGATTCAATCCTGGTTCTTGCTCTTATAATTGTGTCCGTTTCTCCTGGCATCTTTTTAAGGTTCTCTCACCGAGCCCAATCCTTCCCGACAAAACAGCAGGCAAAAGGCTTTCTTCAATCCAACCCTGCATCTCTTCAGCTGCCTCTGACCTAGATTCATCTACACAGAACACACAGAAATCCTTGCAGGAAGACTCTAAAGGCCTCAAATCCAAATCTTTACACTCCAAAACCCTTCATACTGGAGTGGAGAATGGAGAATGCACTGTCTCGTACTACTGGGGAGTGCCTTTCTGTCCGGTGGGCCAAAACCCGGACGAGTACACGCGTGTGATCATGTGTCAGTTGGAGGTGTATGAGAAGAGCCTGAAAGAGGCTCAGCGAGAGCTGCTGCGTAAGGTGGAGTGGGGTCAGCCGGTGAGTGACAGCTGCCAATCAAACTGATTCCTTAGTGATACATGACCTTTATTCATTTATTTAGTCGAGACAGTTACATAACTAAGCACATACTTGAATCAATATATAGTTTGTTTGTTAGATTGTGTGAATTTTTTGGAAGGTCCCATTGGAACAACTCTATATATAATTTATCATTTATGTTTCATTCCAGGTGGTTCCTGATTCACCAAAGAGGCCGTTTAGCCTGAGGAGACTGAAGCGCCACAGAGCTCCTCAGCTGTCGGAGGATGAGGAGCAGAATGAAGATGATGAACAGAAGGAGAATAAAAGAAAAGAGGTGGAGGAAGAGAAAGGGGAAGACAGGGAGGAGTCTGTGGTGGGCTCAGAGGATGGTGCTGGAGGGCAGAGTGAAACAACATATGTGGTTTTGTCTTCTCCAGAGACTAAAGATGAGGATGTGGTGGGTGTCCATTTTTATTAAATATTTGTAATTATACAATTCAGATTGATTTCCTTTGAGATTTGTTTGTTGTGGAGATCAGCGGAAGTTGTTAATTGTAAACGGTTTCTGTTTTGTTTTTGCATAAGTATCGGAAGTTTAATTAAATGTGACTAATTTAAATCTTTCTGTGCATCATTTTTAGTTAAGGTTTTGTGTATTTTTGGGGTAGGACCATACTCTTTAAAGTACCAGTCAGCTCCAATTTCTAATCTTTCTAATATGTCTCTAACAACAAGTTTAAATGCATGCAAGGTCAAAAAATAGTAATTTTCTCAAAATATAAATCTAATATCTGTAACAAAGTTGTGATTGTTTTTTAGCACAGTCAAACAGTAGTGCAACATGTGTAACACATGTTACTCATTTTACACAAAATCTCTGCCTTAATCAAATTACATAATTATTTTTAAAACGCTGTTTTTAAAGACTTTCCGTGTCTCAATCAGTTCCCTAGGTCATGAGTCCCTGGATGAATGAATCATCACTATGCCCATTTCTTTTCAAAGGGTGTTGCGTAAACTTCTGAGGGAGTTGGGATTGTGTCTCATAACATGGCCGATTAAAATACACTTGGCGAATAGTGCAATGAAAACAACCATTCTCTCTTTATCCGGAGCCTCTGTTTACACCCCATCCCGAAGTGCGAATATTCAACTTTAAAGGGACACTCCACTTTTTTTTGAAAAAATGCTAATTTTCCAGCTCCATGTTTGGAATCTATTCAGCCGATCTCTGGGTCTGGCGCTAGCACTTTTAGCATAGCTTAGCACAATCCATTGAATCTGATTAGACCATTAGCATTGTGCTAAAAAATGACCAAAGAGTTTCGATATTTTTCCTATTTAAAACTTGACTCTTCTGTAGTTACATTGTGTACTAAGACCGACTGAAAATTAAAAGTTGCGATTTTCTAGGCAGATATGTCTAGGAACTAGGGATGCACGATATATCTGCCGACATATCGTTATCGGCCGATAACTGCTTATTTTTAATATTATCGGTTATCGGTCTGATAGCAAAATTAGGCCGATAAATGAAAGCCGATAAATGATGGATTATTTTGGTTTGTTGAACCACTTCGCTTGCTCATTGCTGGCCATGTGGAGTTTTGATTGGTGCTTTCTGTGACATAGCACGAAGATGACACGTGTTGCGGGCTTAAGAAGAGTATGCTAGTCTAGCACAAAGACGAGATGTCCGCGGTCTGCGAGTTTTTCATTGTGAAAATAATATGGATATTTATCGGCCTATAGATATCGGTTATCGGCCCCCAAATTTAAAGAGTTATCGGTATCGGTCAAAATTTCCATATCGGTGCATCCCTACTAGGAACTATACTCTCATTCTGGCGTAATAATCAAGGACTTAACTGCTGTAACATGGCTGCAGGAGGCGTAGTGATATTACGCAGCGCCCGAAAATGAAAGATACTAAGCGGACTATTTTCGGCTGCTGCGTAATATCATTGTGCCCAGGGGAGCTGGAAAATGAGGATATTTTCAAAAAAAAGTGTAGTGTCCCTTTAAGTGAAAGGCTCAGCTCATCAATGTTAGTTCTCAAATGGCCATCCAATCACAGTAGAGGAGGGATGGGACAAATATCACAACAACCAACCGGCGCATCATACAATGACTGCCAAACCAAGCAGAAGTATCACAGCAACCAAAGCGCTCAGCTGAAGAAAGCTGGCAGTCGGCATCCGCTGGCATTTTCAGGCGCGTTTAAAAGCTTTGGTGTGCAAACCACCTTAAAAAAAAATTGAAGCAAATGTTTGAATGGGTGTTATCTTTACTAATTAATTGCACATTTGAATATTATACACACATATTCTCGAATAACCTAATCTTAAAACTACATTTTGTGACCAAGAAACGGTAATATTGAGAAACGGCTATTACATTATTGAGTTATGACCATTAAAACGTACGGCTGAAAGTCCAATCCGTGGCAGAAGAAAGTAGTTCAGACAGAGAGAGAGCTTTTTTCACCCGTGAAGAGTTTGCATCCCTGCCAATAACTTTTTTTTTATTGTGCACTTTTTGGGTTAACAACCTTGCACACCGCTTACATTGATGGGCAGCTACATGACACAGTTCAATTAAGGTAATTTTCGTTACTGAATCTGACTGGCTCTTTAACGTCAGTTATTGACAGTAAAGACAGATGTTGCTGATAAGGTGTTTGCATTCTCAACAGCCAAAGAAGCCTTTTCGCCGACAGGAGACAACTGCTGCACATACACCAATCAGGTAATAAACACGACTTTTCTGAGCTCCTCCTGACTGACATCAGCTGACGTTGAGCTCAGTCTAATGCTGTCTTAACAAATGTCATTGGCAGAAATGATGCAAGGGATGCGTCAGATAACACTCAGATTGAGCATGCAGATGATGAAGAGGAGGTCCAGAATCCTAAACTTTTTGAGGATGAAGATATAATTTGTCCGGGTACACAAGTTCATATTGTACATCAAAAACTAAGTAGTCCAGAAATTATGGCGCTTGTTCATTACAGATTAGTTAACAAGTTCAATAGATGGGTATAAATTTTGGCCTCTTTTGCATTTAGGGGATATGCAGTTTTAGAAAAATGAAAATAAGTATATGCTTGTGTTCTTAACTGAATAAATATTTATAGCGTTTGCAAGATAACACTGATTTAAACACTTCTCTGCATAATTCAGCTCGTAACTTATTTTGTCTATGGCTTTATCTTCGATGCAGAGACACAAATGAGTGAAAATAACTCGCCAGAGCTCATGATGACAAGTCCTGCCAGTCCCATAAAGGTAACGCTGTACCAAAACTCCATAATTTCCTAATTTGGGAATGTACATTTTAAATACCCTTTAGTGTATGCTAAGATAAATATCTAGATGTTTTGTTCATAATAGCAATTAGGGATGCTCATATCAGTTAATTTTCCCGACCGACAACCGTAGCTTCTAAACCGAACATTAACCGTTAACTGATAAGATTTTAATATGAAATTGTCATTGAGTAAAATACAGTTGACGGTTGTCTGTGAACTAGTAAAAACAAAACATTTAATTTGAACGTGCAAACAGCAACCACAGATCAACAACAGAACCAGGATTCATACATTATCAGATATTCACGCAACATTACTTTATTAAAAAGCACGCGATCGGTCCAGTGGATTAATATCCAAAGGACAGATTGTTTCCGTTTCATCTACCACAGTGGTCATTTCTAAAGCAGGACGCTTTTCAGAAAGTTTTGGTTTTGCGTCGTCTTTGGTTTTGCGTCGTGCAAACAGCAGCCACAGATCAACAACAGAACCAGGATTCATACATTATCAGATATTCACGCAACATTACTTTATTAAAAAGCACGCGATCGGTCCAGTGGATTAATATCCAAAAGGGCAGAATGTCTCCGTTTCATCTACCACAGTGGTCATCTCTAAAGCAGGACGCTTTTCAGAAAGTTTTGGTTTTGCGTCGTCTTTCTCCGTTTGTCCAAAAAGAGCTAGATGTTTATGGTTAGGGTCAGAGGCCATCAGCGAACGTCTGTCCGGATGTGCGCAAGACGGACGCGTCATCTTGCGCGGACACGCGCGCGTCTCCGTTCAGCTTCCAAACACGCATACAAATGATTTCTCATACAAATGATTACTTTATCAGACCGTCAGGGCAGCAATTATTTGTGTCATTTACAGGACATTCACAAATTAAACATTCGGACGGGATTAGTTTTACAGGGGTAGATGGCGTAATGTAATTTTACCACAGGACGTCTGTTATATTAATGGTCAATTCGGACGGGATTAGAAATCTCAGTAAAACATTCAGAAGTGGGAGGGATAACTCGATTGCGCACCTCCCGTCTTCACGTGCATATTACCTTGCTTTCTGATATCAGATGTGCAAACAACATGACACAGACGAGGAAAACGCGAAACACTGTGTTTAATTTCAGTTTGGGGACAACGTCAGTTTCATAAACAGTTCCGTGCCTCTGAGAAGTAAATGTGACTTTTTTTTAAAAAGTTTATGTCGTGTTATTCAGGAACTGACTTGTAACTCACTTGTTTTCCGCCTAGAACGCAAGTAAATGCTTCTTTAAGCGCTTTTATATTTAAAAGAAACCCGCAAATTATAAGGAAATGACGCGATTTACGTGGATATTTACAGCTGGTCTATTCGCACTGGATTAGTATTACCTGAGGTAACGTAATTTCTCCGGACCTTTTTACAGAAGGTAAAAGTCGCCGTAATCTTTACTGACATTGTCCGTAATGATTACTGACACATGGAACATTCGGACTGGACTAAAATCACTGAGAAGCTCTGATAAAAATTGCTTTACCCCACCTTCCTATGTAAAACTAATCCCGCCCGAATAGTACTTAGAAAAATGGCGAAATGTCTGTCGGCTCATGAGGACACGCACCATGTATTAACAAATATTTTTTTATTTTAACTGATAATGTTAATCGGTCATAAGTTCTTACCTTCGGTTAACGGTTAAACGGTCAATGTGAGCATCCCTAGTTTCAGGCATAGGAAACTTTGTCAATATTTACATTTATCGGCTGATATATCGGTTATCTGCTTCTGAATTTAAATAAATATTGGTTACGTTTATTTATGTGAATTTAGCGTTTATCAATAAAAGCAATCTTCCACTTACATACCCTGAAGAAGGCTGTTTTGTGCCGCTACGCGTGGGTTGTTTTCCTTACCCCATGTATTTTTAACTTTCTAATATGAAGTAGCCAGTTTAATAAAGGCTTTTTAAATTTTTCATTGAAGAAGAGTGCCTTGGATTCATCTTTTTGATACTTCCACTTTATTTGTTTGCTTCTTGTTTCAGGCATAGAAAACTTTCTCAATATTTAAATTTATCGGCTGATATATCCGTTATCTGCTTCTGAATTTAAATAATAATTGGTTAGGGTTATTTATGTGCATTTAGCGTTTTTCAATGAAAGCAATTGTCCCCTTTATTTGTTTGCTTCTTGTTTCAGACCTAGTAATCATAGTCAATATTTACATTTATCGCCCAATATATTGGTTATCTGCTTCTGAATTTAAATAAATATTGGTTACGTTTATGTGCATTTAGCGTTTTTCAATGAAAGCAATCTTCCACTTTATTTGTTTGCTTTTTGTTTCAGGCATAGAAAACTTTGACAATATTTACATTTATCGGCTGATATATCGGTTATCTGCTTCTGAATTTAAATAAATATTGGTTACGTTTATTTATGTGCATTTAGCGTTTTTCAATGAAAGCAATCTTCCACTTTATTTGTTTGCTTCTTGTTTCAGGCATAGAAAACTTTGACAACATTTACATTTATCAACCGATATATCGGTTATCAGCTTCTGGGTTAATATAAATATTGGTTACGTTTATTTATGTGTGTTCAGTGTTTTTCAATGAAAGCAATGGTCCACTATATTTGTTTGCTTTTTGTTTAGGCCTAAAAAGTTTTTCAATATTTACATTTATCAGCCGATATATCGGTTATTGGCTTCTAACTTTAAATAATATCTATAACATTTATTCATTTAGCAGATGCTTTTATCCAAAGCGACTTACAAACAAAAGAGCATTTAACATTTTGTCTAATCTGAAGTGCTGTATTGACCGATATTATTGTTGTCAGCAAATATTTTCATATCCGTGCATCTCATTCTTGTGTACAGTACTACCTTAATTAAAGGGGGTTCATGTTTGTATGTCAATTTAGTCTGTATCAGACAAGAGTATCTTCAACAACATCAAATGCTAGATTCATTAAGATTTGACCATAATCCAAGCGAAGCACAATCATTGCTAACTTAAAATCTCCCTTATTTAAAGCCTGAGTCTCGTGCTGACAGTGAGGTTATGGACGTGGATGTAGAAGAAGGTGCTCCTGGTCCAGAAGAGGTGGTGATGGAACTGGAGAATGTACCAACAGATATAGGACTTACTCACAATCAGAAGATGGCGTGTCCCATGTGCTCAAAGCTTTTCCCGCTCAGCAAAATTGAAATGCATGCTGCCTTCTGTGATGGGGAAGAAGACAACAACCACCAAGGAGAACAATCGCAAGGTCTGTGTTGCAAAGTGACTCTAAAACATAAATATAAATAGATGAAATTAAAGTTAAATTACTGATGATCTTCCACTCGGTTGGAACGCTCTAATGTTTTACAGCGCATCTGTTACATTATTGTCATTTTGCATTTGTGTATTTTCCCATGCATGCATTTGGAAGATGCTTTTATCCAAGATACTTAAATACAGTATTTTACTACTTTTTTCTAGCTATCAGAGGGAGAAGGGCAAAAAGAGATCCACCAGAGGAGACTCCTGAAAAGTAGGTACAGCACAATACCCTACAAATATATACACTTTGCATTGCCATTAAGATACCTAACCTTAAGCCTGATAAATTTTTTTAATTCAGACACACTTAAAGGGTTTTGCATCTGAATTCTTTGCATGCATTTAATGCCAACACATGTTAACCCCTTGTGTCTTTTTATTATATTTTTTGTTTTTTTATGCAATTTCACATTTAAACCATCATAGGACAACATCAAGATTGTTACATCGAATATTTAATGTTTCCCCAGTGGCTCTGCAGATTCACCCGGAGGAAGTGAAGAGCGTTCTGCTACGACTTCCTCTAATGCCTGCATTCCTCTATCAGACTGCCATACTGATCTCCAACAGCAGGACTTTTCAAAGAACAGCCAAAGACTCTCAAGAAAGAGAAAATTCAAACGATAGTGTCCTCTTTTTAGTTTCACTGACACCGGTGTCTGTCCTTTTGCAATGCTTTTATATTTGTATGACTTAATTCATATGTACAATAACTTAAAGAATGTATTTAAAGTCTTTGGTACAGTTTGTTAAACATTTGCTGCCCCCTTCATCGCGCAAACATTTACTTTTAAACTAACTTGGTCTCTTTTGATGGCTGTGTGATTTTAAGCCATATAAGAGAATACAGTGAAGTATCTAAAAGGGTTATAAAATGTTCCTTGTCTAGTCTAAAATGTATATTTGAATTGCAAGTCAGGCTATAGTAATGCTTATCTTGCATGTGAATAAGGTAATGCTATGTTAATTATACTGATTTAGTCTTTTAGTTACACGTGTAGATAATGTACAGTATATGTATGATGTGTTTTGCAGCACAAAATGAAAGCATATTTTGAGTCACATTGCCATCTTGTGGACATTGTATGTTACCGCTCTTGATCCTACACACTGTAAAAAAATAATTTAACTTAAAAATATTAAGCTTACTTTTTAACTTTGAACCAACAATTGTTTTTTACACTGCACATATTTATATTCAAGTGTACAGTGCGTTTGTTTGGATTGATATGATGAAGCTCCTGAAACAGAGTTCTGACCTGTTATATATATTTTCATCTTGCTGAACCTTATCGTTCTTTGTTAGATGTAGCAATCACATTCACTTTATGAACCCCTGAAAGGAAAAACGGCTAAATTAGATCCAGTTTTGTCTTATCCAGGATTATCAGATAAGCACACTTCTGTTTACAGTCATCAGTTACCCAGAATCCCTGTGGCCTTCTACGCTTCGCCTCAAGGGCTCTGTATAAATGTAAGGGCCCTTGGATAACTTGAGCTTTTCTGTAGATTACGCCTCAAACACACTTTAAAAATATACACATGTAGCTTAAGAAAAACATCTTGATTGTTTTTAAATATGTTGTGAAAGAAAAGATGTTGCAATGTTATCTAATTTCACAATGGCACATACATCTTGACCAACTTAGTTTACTGTCAGTCAATGTCAAAATAAGAAAAATTAAAACAGACCTTCACACAATTCCAACGTCCGGCAAGCTTTCCAAGGATTTTAGACACTGAATGTTTTCTTTGTTTGGCTCTCCTAGACGTTGTTTGTTTTCTGTTATGGTGTAACTTTCTCAACATCAAATAATTTGAAGATAAATATGAAATACTTACGATACGTTATATACAACCCAGAGTTCTCTTGGATATATGAGCTGCTTGTGTTGATAGCACTGGTTTTAAAAGTTTACAAAGCACCACATAATATAGTGTTTGACTGATTTTATGATCGGCATAATTTTTTTTTTTTTCAAAATATTTTGGGTCAAATGGTTTAAAGTTAAATAGTTTCCATGAGGAACTCTTAAGTGCATTTAATTAGTCAAACTTTAAAAAGTTGTCTGAATGACTTGCATTATTGTTTAAAAAAAAATCAAATGCATTCCAGCATCTAGTGCCAATTTAGCAACCCAAAGCAAAGCTTTCTGCATAAGAAATAACTTTTTATCTCTAGGGATTTTTGGATTTGTTTGTTGGTTTCTAAACACTTGATATTGGCCTTTCCACCCACATCTTAATAAACAGATTTGTTGTAGACAGATACACATGTAAGTCCATCTGTGTGAGCAACATCCTGTAAAAGATACAAGCAAAATAAAACCTGTTTTCCTGAATAATGCTGAAAATAGTTTTTTTCCTGGTTGCCCATGGTTTTCATTTAATGGTCTTCTTCAGGTTGAATGTGGGGCAATTTACATAAAGAAACAACATTCATTTGTGTCTAAGTCCAATGTTATTGCCTGCGCCTCCTCTGCACTATATATATTTAAATTTTGATTAGTTTTAAAGGTTCAGAGAATTTAATATAAAACTACTTTACTGTGCCACGGTAAAAAAAAAAACGATTTCCTTCTTTACAAAGCTGAATTACCTGAATCACATGTTAGGATGAAACCTGCTTAAATTGCATAACAAAAGAGTCATCTATATACAATAACAGTAACCTTTCTTGTCCACTTGTCTTTGTTCTTTTATTGTTTCTATGTAATCATATACTTTGATGTAAAGTTTTTTCAATAACATAAGCATTTACAAAATACACTGTAAAGAGTGAACATAAAAAGTGAACGTTAACTTAAAAAAATTACAATTGGTAACACCTAATAAAACAAACACTTTAAGTAAAAAGTTGATAACACTTAAATTTTTAGGTGTTAGCAATTTAGGTAATTTTACAGTGCAGTTGTTTCTACCTTTAAAGGGGTCACAGGGTGAAAATCTGACATTTTCCATGTTTAAGTGCTATAAATGGGTCCCCAAAAAAGAACAACTCAGTAACTTAGTTTTGATAAACCATTCTTTGCAAGCATGTGAAAATTAGGTTGTTCAGATTTTGCAGTGTTTTTTGATGTATAGGTAGTAAGGCCAATTACAATAATACCGCCCCTTAATCTGCACTATCCAGCCGCAGCACTGCCATTTAGTACAGAAAGAGAGAGAGAAAAAATAATTGACAGCACAATTGAATATTAATTGCAACAGACTACCATCATTGTGATCAGTGTTTGCATTTCATCAGCTCATTTGCATTTTAAATGACACACCCAAAAACGGCACATTTTTGCTCCCACCTACAAAATGGAAACTTTATGCTATAATAAATTATATGTGGGGTATTTTGAACTAAAACTTCACATACTCTGGAGACACCAAATACTTATTTTACATCTTTAAAAAAAAAAAATCATAATATGACCCCTTTAAAAGTAGTCAGGCTGACTGTTTTGACTTTCTTTTAAATTATTTTACTTTAATTTGCATATTTCCATGAGTCACATAATTAAGGTTATCTTACTGAAACCATGTAAACACTGAAATATTTTTTTCACTATTGTGATTTTACTTGTATAAATGGTTAGCGCATATCAGCTATGAATAAGCCTCACGTGTTTTTTAATTAAATTTGTTGACTGTAGTAGCTGTTAATGGCAGTGTAGACAGTGTGAATGACTCAGTAGGATACCATGACTAGCTGTGGCTGCACCATTATCAGCAGAGAGAAACAGGAAATCAACTTAACCTACATGCTGACTGTATAGATAGAAACTACTATATTTAACATAACAATAATAATAATAATCTTTTTTCTCATTGCATGTGTGTTTATATCACATAACGTATCTAGGGTTTACTGACTATTTTCTTTATCATACTACATGCACATTATGTGAAGAATGAACTGTGCACAAATTAGTACGAGTTTGATAAAGAATGTAAGCACTTCGCAATTCAACACCTGATAAATGAAATGATCTAACATAGGGAGAAAGAAAGAAGTACAGGCCTTCCAACCAAATATATAGACACATTTGATTTGTGTGCTACACTGAGAGAAAGAGACATGACTGATCCATTTGTTGTGAAATAAAAGCGTCTTAAAAAGCAACAGCGCCCCCGTGGGGTCTTTTCTAATCTATGTACTGCACTCACCAAGTACTGCATATTTATGTTTTTAAAAAAGATCACTTGGAAATATATATATATTATTTTTAATTAACGATTATTTGAATCCAGTTTACAGCAATTCATTATGTACATTTACACAATGTGTAAATAATAATAATACTGGCAATACAGTTAATGCTATAACAATGATATTGTGATTTATTTTCTATTAACAAAAAGTTTATATTTGATACATTTTCTTTATGCTAGTTTGTTCTTTTTAAATTGCAGAGAATTTGCAGCTTAAAATACTTTTGAAAGTAATTTCAAAAAACTATGATGTAGGCTATTATGGATTCTTGAAACCTTTACCAAATGAGAAAACCATATCCTGTTGTTTCTAACAGAAATGCATCAGACATGACCTGAACGGATAAAAATCAAGGGAAAATCCTTATATGCCACATCCTTCCAGAAGTCTGGTGGACAACTTTTGGCAGTATATAGGTCACAGAAGAGGGCATATTGCTACAACTTAAAAACTGTCTGTAATATTAGGCTACGACAATACCATTAATAATGCAAGAAAATAAACATTTCCACCCCCAGTGTTATATTAAATCTAAAAATGTTAAATAACATTCATGATATATGAAGATAGTTCAGTTACTATGTAAATATATATTTTTGTATTAAAGACTAATGCTGATCACGGAGTTTAGCGTGTAATGGCTCGGATGTCATTCCATAAGGGAAAAATTAAAACGTCACGGACCATGGCCATTGTCTCGTGGAAATAGTCACGTGCCAACTCCCCCTGCTGGAGAGCAAAATCAAATAAAACTAAATAACTAGTTTAGATTAAGCATTATAAAAATAGTTAATGAATAAATTAAAAAGCTAATTTTACTAAAAAAAAAAACACTATTGCACAAAAAAAACCGTTTGTACATTATAAACAGTTTATGAAGGAAATTATATGAAATGCATAAACAACGATTTACTAAATATAATTTTTATATATATTTTTAGGTTCCTCGTCAAACTACTACTGCTATCTTTGTGAATTTCTATAATCTATTAATCATTCAAATGTTTTATTGAAGAACACTTTGTTCTTCTGACGCATGCTCTGTACTGTACATATAGATTTTTGTCTTGAAATGCTAATTTCGAGTCTCCATATTGAATTTGCGTTTTATTTAATCTTCACTGTTAGTCATCGGGTTATATTAAACAGCAAACGTGTTACCACAGGCAACTGTATGCACAATGAAGAAAATATATAAAAGTTCTTTTGGCAAATGGAGTTAAGCCACACCTAGATCCTGCCCTATTTTCACAAAAAGCCAAGCTTTTCTTCAGCTGTATGTGTATGTGTGTGCCGGTGCTGTTAGTACCCGGCTGTGTAACTTGATAGGGGGCATCGAGAGGGATAAGGGAATGTTGAGTTGCAATGGAGCAGAGTACGATACAGGTAAACTGAATTACAACTTTTAACTGCTACTTTTGTTGCGGCTCGAGACGGTCGCGAGCGCGAGATATTTGCTCGCGTGAATTCAAAAATTTAAAGCGCAATTTCTAAAGCGACGCTTTTCTGACACGTCGTAATATTTGGAAGCTAAAATGCCGAATTGATTCCTGACCAATCAAACCAACGAAGCCTTGAAAATATTGAATCGTATTTGAACGAGAAACTTTTATTCGTTTTGAAGCGCTTTTCTATTTTTTCGATTTCGAATCGGTTTTATGCGGATTAATCGCTGTATCAAAACGCGTGTATATTATATTTCGATTTATTTGTTAATGATTAATTTCTTTGTGTGTCGTGTTGACTACCTAGATTCTCCCTCTTGCCCCCACCCCCACATTTTCACATATGCCTAAGAGATTTTGTTTTATTTTCTATTAAAACGATACGATTTTAGATACGCGATTTTAAAGGGCTAGTCGTATTATTTTTACGCCATTATCTTAAGCCAGACACGTCGATGAAATATTACAAATATTAACCCTGATTTTAAAATGACGTGGTATTGAAACTTCTAGGAAGAGGTAAACTTGGTGGTGCTGTTGATTTTGTTTCAGCCTATAGATTTTTTTTCATCATGCTAAATTTATTTTGTTATTACTTGGGCTGTGATATTCATTTTAAAATGCAGCATTTGGCTAGAATTATGTAATATCGTTTTGTTTAACACGGTATTAATGTTTATTAGGCATAAGTGTAGGCTAGGAATGCTATGCTATAACAATACATTCTTGTCATGATATATGAGACGTTTGTGGCAGTAGGAAGTTGCCTCAAATATTTGATTTCTCTTGTACATATTGAATGAATAGCAATATTATTAAGACTCAGAGAGCACCCGGATTCAGGATGTTGTTTTATGCCGTTGTTATCGAGTAAGTTGTGTATATAAAGTTAACTATTTTCAAACTCAATAACTCTAATAACATATTTTTCGCACTTTTTATTATAGTAATAACTGTAAACAGCATTGAGAAGGTCCAAGGTCATTTATTATTTTTTGCCTTTGCCTTTCTAAATATTTCTTCAGCCTTGTGTGTCAGTAGTTACTCATAACAGACTCAGTCTCAGTTTGGTGCTTGAAGTACATGAAGTAAAATAAAGTTTAGTCACAGACTCGATTGTGTATTGTGGTTTGACTGTAAAGACTTTTCTTACCAGTAGGCGCTCGACATGTGGACGCCGAGTGTCGTGGCTTCTGATTGGCTGTTTTTTTGGTGGATATATGTGGGCTACCGGTGGGGGTGGGGCGGGGTGACTTGACTGACCCATGAATGTATGAACGCGCTCTGTGATGGACATATTAAGTTAAAGTAAGTGCGGATATGTCAGGCTCACGAGTTACCATAGCAACATATGTTGTGAATGTGTTGATTGTCAGATTACAAAAATATGCATGAAATGAAAGATTTTCCATATACTCATTGCTTTTTCTGAAACTGTAATATAATTTTACAATAACAAACAACTTATTGTGTTTGTAATAGGCTACGTAAAATGATAATGGCATTAATACTTTAAGGTAGTAAACTAATAAAATAATAGCATGCACCATGTGCTCTTACAAAATACTCCTTAGTGGGGTTTAGATAAATGAAATATACATGTTTAGTCTAATTTTATGTATTTGTTATGTATCAGTCTTTAGGTTGTAAGTTATTTATTATTTACCGAATCTACCACAAACACTTATTTATATTTGATATGTCCAAGTCACATTTTGGCTTCATCGCTGTGGAATTTTCCTGTTTATTCTACCACAAAGGTTTTGTATGCATTTTTCCATTGCTATCAGGCCATTCTTAAGTAGATTAAAGCACTGGAATGTTTTTAACCGAAGCAACACTACCAGTGAGGACTAGTGCTGAGCTGGTTTTGTTAATGATCTTTTTTAATTTCATTTAATAGTTTGTTTTGTGAGGTTTTTTGGCTGTTTTAGATTATTCAGGGAAAAATGCTGTTACTGAATCAGAATTAATTTGTCTGTTCCTTAAAGGGATAGATCACCCAAATTTGAAAAATCTGGTATCATTTACTTATCCTTAAGTTGTTGCAAACCTTTATACATTTTATTGTTCTGCTGAATACAAAGCAATATATTTATAATCAAGCAGGAAGCAGAATCACCATTGACTTTCATAGTCGGAAAAATACTATAGAAGTCAATGGTGCTCCAAAACTGTTTGGTTACAAACAATGTTCAAAATATCTTCCTTCGTGTTTAGCAGAGCAAAGAGATTTACACAGGTTTGTAACTAGATGAGAATGAGTAGGTGATACGTTTTCTTTTTTTGGTTGAACTATCCCTTTAAGAAACGAAAAACTGATTTAAAGGGATAGTTCACCTAAAAATTAAAATTCTGTCATCATTTGCTCACCCTCAAGTTGTTACAAACCTTTATAGGTTTTATTGTTCTGCTGAATACAAAGGAATATATTTATAATCAAGCAGGAAGCAGAATCACCATTGACAGGAGCACCATTGACTTTCATAGTCGGAAAAATACTATAGAAGTCAATGGTGCTCCAAAACTGTTTGGTTACAAACAATGTTCAAAATATCTTCCTTCGTGTTTAGCAGAACAAAGAGATTTACACAGATTTGTAACTAGATGAGAATGAGTAAATAATACATTTTCTTTTTTTTTGGTTGAACTATCCCTTTAAGAAACGAAAAACTGATTTAAAGGGATAGTTCACCTTAAAATTAAAATTCAGTCATCATTTGCTCACCCTCAAGTTGTTACAAACCTTTATAAATTTTATTGTTCTGCTGAATACAAAGGAATATATTTATAATCAAGTTGGAAGCAGGAGCACCATTGACAGGAGCACCATTGACTTTCATAGTCAGAAAAATACTATAGAAGTCAATGGTGCTCCAAAACTGTTTGGTTACAAACATTGCTCAAAATATCTTCATTCGTGTTTAACAGAACAAAGAGATTTATATAGGTTTGTAACTAGATGAAAATGAGTAAATAATACATTTTCTTTTTTTGGTTGAACTATCCCTTTAAGAAACGAAAAACTGATTTAAAGGGATAGTTCACCTAAAAATTAAAATTCAGTCATCATTTGCTCACCCTCAAGTTGTTACAAACCTTTATAAATTTTACTGTTCTGCTGAATACAAAGGAATATATTTATAATCAAGCAGGAAGCAGAAGCACTATTGACTTTCATAGTCTGAAAAATACTATAAAAGTCAATGGTGCTTCAAAACTGTTTGGTTACAAACATTGCTCAAAATATCTTCCTTCGTGTTTAGCAGAACAAAGAGATTTATACCGGTTTGTATCTAGATGAAAATGAGTAAATAATACATTTTATTTTTTGGGTGAACTATCCCTTTAAGAAATGAAAAACTGATTTAAAGGGATAGTTCACCCAAAAATAAAATTCTGTCATCATTTGCTCACCCTTAAGTTGTTAAAAACCTTTATAAATGTCTTTGTTCTGATGAGCACAGGGGAAGATGTTTTGGGGAGTGTTTGTAACCAAACCAATCGGAGGCCCCATTGACTTCCGTAGGATTCTTTTGCCTTTGATCGGTTTGGTGACAAACGTTCCCCAGGGTAGCTTTCTTCATGTTCATCAAAACAGAGAGATTTAAACAGGTTTGTAACTAGGTGAGAATGAGTAAATAATGCATTTTCATTTTTTTGTGAACTATCCCTTTAAGTAGACTGCAATGCTTACTGTTCAGATAATTTGAATCATGTGAAAGCTGACAGTACTAAAGTGTTTGTGTAAGACAACCATTTTATTTGCCTACCATATATGAACAGGAACAAATTTCAAATGGGCTAGAGTTTATGAAATGACAAGTTTAGTTTTTTTTCCAAGAACACATACATGTATACAATACAGCAAACCATTCTAAATACTTATAATTATGTTTTCTTATTCATTATATCTAGTCAAATGTGTAGTTTGTTTCTGTCTAAACGCTTTGTGTATGTAGTTTTTACAAAAACACTTTTGTACACTTTTGTCTTAAACAGTGGTTAGGCTCCCCCAGCTGCCTTCGGGGCTCCTTTGCCTTTTACAAGTCAGTGAGTTGCAAGCAGGAGTCCGGGGCTCCGCCTCAGGTCTGGAAACTTGGAGAGTTTTACTTTATACGATGTGGCCCTCAGGAGCCTGTGTGCATAGCAGAGGTCACACTACTGTGGGAAGATCAGACACAGCGCCACCTGCTGGCCAGTTCGAGACTTTACTTCTTACCTGAAGACACCCCGAAGGGCAGAGCAGTGGAACACGGAGAGGTGCGGCACGAGAACAGACACAATCATAAATCAATTGTGTAAACATTAACACTTTTTTCTTATTGAATCCATGTTATCAAACTTTGAGCATAGTAGAGAAATGACTACAGCTGTGCATCTGTTCAAGATCACTCGGTGTTGTCTTTTATAGTGGATATCATTTTGATTGCTTACTCTGAATGTGAACAGCCACAACATTTTGTCGTTTATATTATTTTGCAATTGTGTGTTGTTGAGTAATATAGACCGAACCAGTGTGGAGACACAATACGTTTTTTGTTCATGTTTTTTTATTATAAATTCATAAATTTATAATGTATTGGCTTTAAACATTCTTTAAGAAACCTTTTTTATTTTGTAGA
Organism: Misgurnus anguillicaudatus; assembly: GCF_027580225.2. Taxonomy (NCBI): domain Eukaryota; kingdom Metazoa; phylum Chordata; class Actinopteri; order Cypriniformes; family Cobitidae; genus Misgurnus; species Misgurnus anguillicaudatus. The sequence continues at coordinate 11,285,800 of NC_073345.2, forward strand.
TACAAGTTAATCCAAACAGTTCTACGATAATTTTAAAATATCTTAGGTTATATAATTAGACTTTATTCTCGTCATAAATATAGACTTAGAAGCTTTCATTGCGTTTAAAAGAAAAGACAGAAAGAAAAAAAGAAAACATTCTTTGCTACTACAAACTAGTGCAGTGATTCTGAACCTTTTTTCATTGTGCCTCCCCACGTACATACACGACAATCTGATTCCCCCAGCCATCTACTTTCATCAATAATTTTATCTTAACATTGTAAGTGTGATTTAAAAATAAAAGTGTAAACTTTTTTTATATAAAATTAGCAGTGGAACATTTAAAGCATCTTTATTTGACCTTTATTGCAATTTATTTGATTGAAGCATATTGTATCCTAGTTTGGGAACCACTAAACTAGTACACTATAAAAAAGATTTGTTGGTGCCAATCAAAAAGTAAGTTACCTGGTTGCCTTAAAGTTTTGAGTTAATTCAATTTAAAAATATTAGTTAAAGGCGGGGTGCACGTTTTTTTGAGAAACGCTTTGGAAATGAAGCCGGGCTGAGTACCAAACAAACGAGTAGCCAATCAGCAGTAAGGGCATGTCTACTAACCGACATTAGGTGATTTTGTTTAGTTGATTTCAAACGTCAACATTGGCTTGCAGAGATCGTGCACCCCACCTTTAACTCAAAAAGGCTGTGTAATAATTGTACTATCAACTAATATTTTTAAGCTGAATTAACTGAAAATATTGAGGCAACTAGGTAACTTACTTTTTTTTAGTTGAAACACCTGTTTTTACAAGTCTTGGGCACATTAGGTGCTTTACCAAAAATGTTTTTTAAGGGGACATATCATGAAAATCTGACTTTTTCCATGTTTAAGTGCTATAAATGGGTCCTCTGAAAAATTAGGTCATTGTATTTGGCTCCCCATGTGATGACAGAAGGGGATAATACCGCCTCTTAATCTGCACTATCCAACCACAGCACTGCCATTTAGTGCAGAGCTCAACTCATTTGCATTTTAAAGGGCACACCCAAAAACACCATATTTTTGCTTACACCTATAAAGTGGCAATTTTAACATATTGTAATAAACTATCTATATGATATTTTAAACTTCACATATGTACTCTGGGGACACCAACGATTTATTTGAAATCTTAAAGTCTTTTGAAATGTCTCCTTTTGTTTTTTATATTTTGCTTTAGCATGTCAGTTAAAAATATCAATATATTTTCCAAACACTTGTTGCAGTTTACTATTAAAATCTAGTAGATTTTTCTATGTAATTTATCTATTATATAATTTTGATTAAAACATTTAAAGTATAAGAGGGTTCACATCTGTTTGTGTTTGTATCAGAGAGGTATAACTGGTTTGCAAGAGTAACTTCAATCTGAATAACAAAACACCAAATGTTATCCGTCATTCGATCTGCTTTTGAATTTTTTGTGTGTGTGGAAACTCTCACTTAAATAGGGAGTCGAATTAAAATATCATAAATACACAGACATCAGTGAGAGAGGAGAAAATCTAGTTAATCTTTCTTTTCTGTACAAACATGATTTAACTTACTGTATTGTAAACATACTTTGTATTACTTCAAAATCTGCTGAAATAGTCATTGTGTGTATTTAGCTAAACTAGTTTTTCTAGGTCATTTGCTAGAATCCATCCAAATGAGACTTGAATAGTTATAGTTTTTATTTCTTACTTGGAAAAACACTGTTTGTGTAGTAGAGCGCTACAAGTATGCAGTAGTCATGGCTAATCTAGATCAAGAATTTAAACTAATGACCTTAATGTCCCTTGTGTTAATTTTTTCATGTGTTTAGTATTTGTAACTAACTAAATAAATGCCTATCCTAGAGTCATCTCTAAGTTGTATTTGAGTATGAGACCTGGGCTTTTCACCTCCTTTTATGGAGGTTATTTTGCCTGAGGTGATGGGTGACCTGTTGGTAACTACTTAAGCATGAAAGGGTAGTGGCTTCTCAATGGCTTTCACTGAAGGTGTTAAACTTACAGGGTTTGAGAAAGTTTTATGTAAATGCATTCAATGCACAGCTTTTTCACATTTATATGTGCACAGGACGAAGTCCTCGCCGTGTCAAAAAAAATTGTAGTGAGAGTGGAGGATCTGGTGAAGTGGACTTGTCAGGAACCGCCACGGTGGAAGTGCGGCAGTCAAAACATTCACGGACCTCACAAGCCTGATTGGTCGCAAGACGCTACTTCTCCAAAACAAGGCAAAACAGAGAGTAGCGATGAGTAATTGTTTTTTATGATTATGCATTTGACTGCATGAATGATGTACAAGTTAGTTTAGTTCTCATCACATAAATTCATGCTTGTGTTTTTGTCGAATTGCAGATGAGTCTACGGATGTGCAGCAGAAGGTTAAAGTTCTCAGCTATCCCCAGTATTGTCGCTTTCGTTCTCTACAGAGACGAGTCCCGGATCAAGCTAGTTGCCCCGATCAGCAAGATCCTCACCTACTGGCTTTAGGTGGAATAAAGGTGACCCTTCAAAACACGCGTGTCCTGTACTGTCGGGATACTTTCCACCACCCTACCCTAGACAGCAGTGCCAGCTTCATGACACAGTTTGGTGAGTACTACACTTGATGTTGTTAGATTTAAAGTGTACCTGTTGAGCATTGCGTAGCACAGGTTTGATTCCCAGTCAACCCATTAACCGATTCCTAGTTGTTAAGTTGCATTTTTATTTATTTATTTATTATTATTTATTTATGTATTCGAATTTATGAAAAAAGAACATCAAACAAGAAAATAAATTAAAGTATATAAATCGCACAAAACGTAAAATCATAATAATTAACAAATTATTTTAATTTTAACTATTCAACTAAAGTTGTTAAGTTGCTTTGGATAAAAGTGTGCATAAATGTACTTTGACATGCAAATTAGTTCCCATAATTTATTACAGTAAAGACAATTGAAATAACAATGAATTAAGAAATGCAAATTTGATGTTACAGGACGTATACAGGTTCCAAAATGAACAAACCTTTATCCAACGTTGAGAAATGTATAATCTAGTTAGCAAAAACATACAGACATGTGATCGCTTTTCTTCCTATTTCTGTTTGCTGGCTTAATGTGAGGAATTTTCCACAGATGTGTCGCAATGTGGAAATCGGGGGAGAACAACTTTTAGTATTCTAGATAAACATCTGATAGGAAGTTTTCTTAAGTAGACGCTTGTATCAGTAAGGGTCCGGCTTTTGTTCTTACATTTGAATGTTGCCATTTCTAATAAAGTTACCGGCCAAATGTTGACTTCCTCCGGCAAAGGAAATGTATTACTTTCATTTGGCTCTGTGTAAGAGTTAATTTTCAATCCTAGGGTAGTAGGGTGTATATACAACATGTCTACAGGAATGCACCTACTACGGGACAACCGGTAGACGCTCTAAATGCAAACTTGAAACACATTTGTTTCGGCATGCTAACGTACGAGAAATTATTTTTAGTACATGGCATACCTAATTAGTACTGAACCAAAAATATATCTTTAAAAGTTTGTGGAGTGTGTAAGAGAGATATTTCTGTTCTTATGATCTATGTAGTCTGATATAGACGCTCTCGCAATACTTCAGTTATGTGGGATGTCTTTTTTCCTAGTGTTAATGAATATGATATGTTTTAGATGATTTTTTTATTGAAATGGATATGCTTTCTTTCTAAAATGACATTCCTGTAATTCATGTTTAAATCCTTTGGTAAGTTGATACAAAAAATGTAACAATACCAGTCTTTCTGCTGTATTGGTAGTACAGACTTTAACACTGTTATGTGTATGTGGGTGAAACAGTTCTTTAAAGAGCACTCACAGATATACTTTTCATTAAAAACTGTCAATTTTGGATTAAAGGATTACTCCACTTTTCTTAAAAAAATCCAGATAATTTACTCCTATGTCATCCAAGATTTTTGTCTTTCTTTGTGTAGTCGAGAAGAAATTACGTTTTTTTTTTAGGAAAACATTCCAAGATTTTTCTCCATAAAGTGAACTTTATTGAACCCCAACAGTTTACAGTTTCAATACAGTTTAAAATTGCAGTTTCAACGCAGCTTTAGGGCTTTTGTGAGTCCCAAAGGACTCTAAACGATCCCAACCATGGCATAGGGGTCTTATCTAGCGAAACGATTGCCATTTTCAGCAAATAAATAAATTAAAAAAGTTCTTTTAAACCACAATTTCTTGTCTTGCGCTAGCTGTGTGACGCGTATTGCGTAATCGCATTGAAAGGTCACGCGTTACATATGTGAAACGCACACTTGCAGACCATTTTAAACAATAAACTGACACAAAGACATTAATTAATATCATTCCACATACAACAAATTTGGAACCGTCCTCTTTCTCCACACTTGTACTGGGGCGGTAGTTTCGCATCATGTGATACGTAAGGTCACGCTGTCGCATCACACGGCTAGTGCAGGATGAGAAGTACATATTTTTAATTTTTCTTGCCGAAAATGCCAATTGTTTGAGATGGTCCTCACTGCAGAACACGACTTCCAGGGGGCAAGGTTGGATCTAGATCCAACTTTTCCCACTTTATACACTTTGCTCCGCCAAATGAACCAATATATTTGCGTTGTTGCAGCCTGCAATTAATAAATTTCTTTTATTAGTACATTTGTAAGAAAAGTAATCCTTTTGTGAGGGGAAACCTGCTTAAGACGCGTTAAAAGATAAACATTCAATTTATTCATTTCTAAATAACATGCCATATATGTTAATAATTATGCATATTTATACTGTATACGTTCATAGATATTAAACTGCGTGTGGTAAGATTACCCGTAGTACCCGAAATGTTTTACTGCAAAACATTATAGCAAAAAACCTTACATTTCACCTTAAAGGCACTACTTTTAGACATAAGTTTGTTTTTCCGTCAAAAGAATAACTTAATTTAGTTACGACTCAATGCGGAAATGGTAACGCAACAAGAAGTATGACATGTCTTTTGGTAAAACTGCCGACCAATCAAAACGCAGTGGAAAAAGTTCTCTGGACCTGGATCCAGCCCCGCCCCCTGGATGTCGTGACCCTTATGCGTCATTTGGGGTCGTTTAGAGCCCTTTAAAGCTGCGTTGAAACTGCATTTTTAAACTGCGTTGAAACTGTGAACTGTTGAGGTCCAATAAAGTCTGTTAAATTGAGAGAAATATTGAAATGATTTCCTTAAAAAACTTGGTTTCTTCTCATCTGAACAAAGAAAGACATCAACATCTTGGATGCCATGGGGTGAGTAAATATAGTTTTTTTATATATATAGAAGCGGAGTAATCCTTTAAATGAATGAAAATAGGTTTTCAGATACGCCTTCAAATATCAGATGGTTTTGCGGTGTAAATGCATCCTAAATAAAGCAACTATAACAAATTTGGTCTCTGTGAAATACATGAAATCTTGACAAAACGTAAATTATACAGATTATATGTTCAGTTTCTTTCTCAACGTGGATTTACACACGTTACCCAAAGCTAATATATGCTGTATATATATTATTGGCTAATGTTTTAGTTTCTATTCCAGGTTGCTCCTCTCTCAGCCTGAAGGGGCGGCCTCGTAAAAGAAGAGGCAGAGATGGCAACGGATCAGAGCTACAAAACCAAAATCAACTATCAGAGTCATGGATGGAAAGAATGAAGGTTTGTTCATGCTTATAAATGCAAAGCTGATATATTCAACAGGATGTTTAAGATCACATAAAACACATGCTGTGATGTCGCTGTGCTTCCTGTTTTGTTTTAACTTTACTCGCTTGACTTCCTTTCTCACAGTTTGTGTCTATTTTTCTCTTTATTTGTCATTTTCATTTGTTAGACCAAAATCCCTTGTGTGGGTGGATTTTAATTTTCATTACAACAATTAAAATTATAAATAACTTATGTTTTTTGATATTACATAAATACACTTGTCCCATTTTAGCTGCTGAAGACGACTCTTTATGTGACTCATTGTAACTTATTTCTGTAGGAGAATGTGATGGGCAGTGTGGAGATGCAATGGGATGGAAATTGGCTCCCACACCCAGAAGAGCAGCTGTTCCTGGATCAGCTGTATCTTTTTATGGAACGCAGGGGCTCCCCTATTAGCAAAGTTCCCAACCTGGGTTTTAAAAAAAGTATGTATGCATGACCGCCTTCATTCATGTCATTGCAAATTGTTCAAACTGAGCACCAGCCACTATATAATCACTTTGTCTCCCTGAATCAGCGGTTGGTTGCATGACACAGTTTTCAACTAAACATTGAGTGCATTTAAATGCTCAAAAAAGCTGTAGTATCTATCAAAATCAGCATATTACAGAAACCTTGATACATAAATACCTCAGTTTTCTGAAGATTTGTCAGGTTTCTTGCAGGCAGTAACGTTACCAATTATAGTCCGCCTAGTCGTTCAAAAAGCCGGCTTGAAATCTGTCAAAAGCTGAACTGTTGAATCTTTGATGGGGGCGATTACGTCACACTTTTCGCTCCATTGACTTCTATGCATACGCATGCAAATGCATCAGAAAACCCAAAACTCATGTGAAGATATTTCGTTGCGTACCAAAGTTCAAGTCTGGTGAACTATGACCTGCGAATTCGTATCAAGTGAAGATAAATTACTAGTAAAAAATGGTACGTCACAGCGTGAGCTTTCTCTCTACTGAAAAGCAAAGATGGACAAAGCCAAAGAAATTATATTGACGAAGCGCTCTCCGTCAAGTGTGACTGCCCCTTCAGAATGTATAAAATGTTTTTTTGTTATGCTTTTAGCCGTTAATTTACGACAACTGTGTGTATTAAGTGAATTTTTATTTAGGGCAAATCTCATTTCCATGTCTTACCCCTTCCCCTTTGTCTTCATCTTCCCCTTGCCCCTCGAAATCGAGTGAAGGGGTAAGACAGATCGTTCGTCTAAAAAATGAGACGCCACTCGATTACCGTTTGCGTCACCTTCCCTTGACGCTAACTGGGTGCTACGTAAACAGACAAGCGTTGACATAAACAAAGAAGATACCGTCGTCTCAGGTGTGGTATCGATTGCCTGAGCTGAGCTCAACAAATAGCGCATAACTTAGCTGCTAGCTAGCGCCTTAACTAGTGATTCAAAACAAAAACATTACAAAGAAAACCGCTTGAACATTTTATTAAAAGTACCATAAAACATGTGTGTCATAATATAATCTCAATTAAACTGCCGAAAATAGCGTTACTTTCATTTGTGCGACTCCTTGCCAGTTCAACGTTCAGCTATAAAACATCTTGATGCCGGCTCTCCTGAGAAATTCCTACGTTTACCCCTCTCTTTCAAGTGTGGTCCTTATCACACTTCGTTTCAAGGGCTATGTATCCCTACGCCTTGGCCCTAGCCCTCGATCAAACGGAGAATTGAGACGCCACTTCACCTCACATGAACGCGCAAAACCGAGGGGTAGGGGTAAGGGGAAGGGGTAAGACAGAGAAATGAGACCCACCCTTATTCTGACATTGTGTGACATCGCCAACTACTGGCCTGGCATGCGTAATACAACGTTTTAGTTATTCGCAGATCTGTGCGAAATGGGATCATTTTGGCAACATTGTTGGCTTCAAAAACACAAAGTAAAAACTATTTTTGTTTTGTTTATCATTGTATCAATGTATCCTTAAAGCATATAGATTGTTCAATTTAACCTTTTTTACTTGACACACTGATTGCTTATTTATTCGCAGTTGACCTCTTCCTCATGTATTCAGTTGTGAAGAAGCTTGGAGGCTACGAAAGGGTAAGTTTGTCGCACTGGCCATAAATTGTAATCCATCATAGAGACGTGAAAGTAATACTGATGATCTCAGTACAGTGAGTAAAAACCCATTGTCCTTCCTGTGGCCTGCAGGTAACATCACAGCGTTTGTGGAAGGCTGTGTACAATGAGCTGGGTGGAAGCCCGGGAAGTACCAGCGCTGCCACCTGCACCAGAAGGCATTATGAAAAGTGAGTATTAAGCTTAGATTACCACATCGATTCATTCCCATTGCTCAGCTAATTGTGGCCTGTTTTTTCTGTCGATCAAATCCAGGCTTATGCTGCCTTATGAACTCCACATAAGGGGAGAAAATCCAGAATTTTGCAAGCCCAGAGCAACATCTGTGTCACCCACAACAATCAAAAAGACTGGGCTGGGTAAAGGATTATCAAACAGCCAAAAGAATGCAGTTACCGGCCAGTTGAGGTTTCAGTTTTTTTTTTTTTTCAAAGGTATTGCTGCGTTAAGCTATACGTTTCAAAACCTCTGTTTCTTAGCGGGTGGATGCTAACAGCAGTTAATGGGTTAATGCTTTTAACTGAGCTCGTTGCAGTGCATTCTGGGATTGCCTTGTTCTTAAAATGTGACCTTTGACAACAGCCTTAAAATGCTGCCTCCATTTCAGAACAAAGTTGACTGAAAAAGCTTTCTTTCCCCACTATCTCTTCAGATATCTCTTCCAGATGGTGTTGTGGTACGTAAAAGAGGAAGACCACCTGGCAAACGAAATGCTAAGGTTCTGGCTAAGGGGAGGGTTGGAAGACCACCTTTGCATCCCAAACCACCTCCCCTTGAGAAACCAGAACGACCCCATCAGGAGATCAAGCCGCAGCCTATTTTCCAAGAACTGAGGCTTACCAACCATACTCACACTCAAGCTCTGTCCTTTGTATCTTCTACACCTGTGTCCCACCAAGCCATACTGGGACGAGATGTGAAGATTGTGGAGACTGTAGATGTTCCCTCATTTCTGTCAGCTCCTGTCAAGTTGCTGGCAGGTGGATCCTTGGAGGGATTCAGTCCCACTAAAGGCCTATGTCCGTTGGACCTGTTCAGGGCCCGTCTGGGTCTCAATGGACTGAGTGGTCTTGAGGGAACTCCTCAAGATTCTTCCACGCCCCACCAGACAATAATAATTCATCAACCCAAAGTCAGTACGCCTGAGACTCCCGAGAGTCTCCAAAACCAGTGTTCGGGGTGCAGTCTAGACACCCCATCCCAAAACGCAGGACTCGCAATGACCAAAGCTCCCTTGCCGTCTCTCAGGATCCTCCCAGTTGATATCGGGTGCAGCCTGCAGGTACGTCAACTGATGCGCACCCGCCTTGATTCATCACACATGAACACTTTCACCAAGCGTCTTACAGAGGTTCTTGCTCAAGATCTTAGTCAGACTTCCCAACACAACGGCAGTACCCTCTGTGTCCCTCAGGGTCAATCGCTCCCGCTCAACCTGAGCAAGAGAGCCATTACCAAGAGGTCCGCTGGAGATGCAGAGCTCACAGATTTAGTGCCATGCAAGGATATACAGTCTACAACCAAAAGACTGAAGACAGAAGATCACGGCCTATCTCTGAAATGGAACGGCATGTCTTTTTTGATGCCGTTGACCCAAGAAGAGCCGGCTGACCTCAGTTCTCCCAGCAGAGCCAGAGCTTTACTTCACGATAGGGCAAGCTTGGCTCACTCTGAAGTCATTCCCAAACTAGAGGTCCCTACTGGAAAGCCCTCCAGTATTATTGCTTCTCCAGATCCTCTACATTGTGTTTATCAACTGAAACAAGAGGATGACCAAAACGGTGCAATTGCAGTGACAATTAAGAAAGATCCTGATCTTGAACCTCAACCCAACGGTGACCTCTACTCGCAACGTGTACCTACTGATGATATCAAAATGGAGTCGGATTCGGTTTCCTCTCTTAAAATACTCTCTAGTTCACTCCTTTCCAAACCATCACAAAGTTGTTAGCATGCAGGGATTGGATTGGGTTTCCATCTAAACCCCACTGCATTAACTTTTATGTCACTCCTTTTTACTCTGCCCATCATCTGATCCCAAAACACGTGTTTGTGTATGATCAAAGAGACAATTGTGCAGATCCATGCGTCATCTGTTTTTGAAACACTACTTTGAACTGATGCAGGTGGTCATGGTTTAACCAAAGATAAGGTGCCTTAATGAGTCTGTTTTAGTACATTACCTATGCTGTAGTTAGAGGATCACCAAGTGGCCGGCCAATAAAAAGACATTTAATATGAATCACAGAGCTTTCGATTTCTTTGAAACCGAGGTGCGAGATGTTATTTAAGTAACAATTTCATGAACATGGTATTTAAGTCTGATTACAGATGATACAAAAATTTCAAGTATGTATTTTTCCAGCCTTAATATTGTTGAACCGGTAAGCTACTGTATTTTTCTTAGCATAAATGTTTTTTAAGTCTGTAATGAAAGCAGTGTCATATGTGGATGTGGGTCGGTCATGCGGTTATTATTTATCAGTGTCACTTCTTAATATGCTTATTCTTTACATTTATTTTAAATTTTACTTTACTCTTCTTTAGCTGTTTGTGTTTTAACTATTTAAGACCAGAGCACAAAATGACCTCTGTGCTGAATGCTACCATATTTCCTTCATTTTGAAACAATGTACTGTATTGTTTGTAAGTTGTATGCGTATTGAGGGTCCCAATGCGAATTTCCTTTTTGTTTTAATTATTTCGGTAACACTTTACAATGAGGTTGTATTTGTTAACATTAGTAAATTCAACTGACAAAGGTATAGCATTTATTAATCTTATTTTATTTAATTTTTAGCATTAATTAATCGATTTTTAAAATCAAAATTAGTTAATGCACCATGAACTAACTGCATTGACATTAACAAAAATTAATAAATGCCAATGAACAGTATTGCTTATCGTTACTTTATGTTAGCTAATGCATTTACTAATGTTAACCAATACAACCTTATTGTAAAGTGTTACTCTTTTCTCGTTTTGAAGCGTATTTTATGAACATATATATTAGTTACATTTTGTGTTTCTGATAAATCAAGAAATAATATTTTTAGACTGATACAGAAGCTCATATTATGGATAACTTAAATTGCCTTTCACTCCTTTAACACTGACCTCTCTTATTTGCAATGTATTTCACACGTTTACAGATGACACGTTTTTAATAATATACAATCGATTCGCTAACTGTAAGTAATTTTCAGGTCTTTATTAATTTGCTGGTTGTCTTTCCCTTTAATTTTAATTGTGTACTTGAATGTATGCCAAACAGAACGCTAATCTTTATTTAATGCTCCTATTTAGTACCACCAGGTTACAGAAAGTGTTTTTTCTTATTATTGTGCATGCTTATGATAATGAAACATGGACTCTGTGATTGATTTTTCATTGCAGACTCGTGTTTGAACACTGAATATTTATAATAAAAATGGTATACTGATGTTTTTCTGAAATTCGCAAAGGTTTACATTTTTAAGATGGCACTTGTGTGTTATCAACTAACTACAGAAACTTTTATTTGTTTATTGCCTCTGAGCTTATTACAATGTTATTATGTTTCATGGAAGTGCAGTGACCAGCAGATGGCAGCATCATCTTATTTTTGAAAACACATAGTTCCAACAAGTTCAACTAGTAAACTACCCCTGATAAACACTACAAAGCTATAATCGACATTTAATTGAAATCTGTTGATTTGGTTTTATTCAGACCAGTCTCTGGACTTAACACTGACTATCAAACTTACAAAAGTGAAAGACATGGGAGAAACAAGAAGACATTCCAGCAATACCATTGTTTAAACATGAACAAGTTATGTTAGTTTTTCCACAAAGTGTTTAAGACATGACAAAGAACAGGACTTACTTTTAAGGAAAAGATTTTTGTTATTGGATAGAGTAAATCGGATAGTTAATATTCTTCCACCCCCTCCTTTTTTTTTTTTTGAATGACTCTCAGGTCTTTCCGTTGGTCAGACTCTTTGTTTTAACTTAAAAGGCTCTCCATGGGTCTTGCTTTCATATGTCTGGTATGTGGATCGTATTTTCACAAAGCCACAGTGCTTCTTTAACCCTCTAATGTCTTACTATTTTTAAATATCTTACATTTGTACATAAATTTATAGTAGTCTGAAAATAACAACATGCACAAATTCATACCCCCATCCTTCTATTCATACAGTGTTATTTACAATATATTCATTTTTTGTGACCATATTCTAGTATATGAGTCATCTGTTTTCCCTCATGGTAGGAGACAAGGGTAGTGTGCTTGCTTACGGAGTATGAATGAGTAGGGGATTAATGTCTTTTAACGGATCCAATTTCCTGGAACCATAACTGCTCTCTTACTTTTCAGAACATGTAATTTTACATCACAGTCATACATTATGCGACCCCCAGCTCATGCAGTAGGTCTTTCTTTAGATATATAAATAAAAGGGAAAAAATCAGATTACAATTGCTTTATATATTCAACATTATTAAAAAGCATCCAAAACCTGTTTTATTTTATTGATAAGACAACAGGGATGAAGAGATGGGTTAAAAAGAGTACAGTGTTGTCACTTTTATACAAATATTTAGGTTTGTTGTAATACTATATTCCAGCCACTAGTTGTCAGTAGCTTAACCTGTGATACAGAGAGGGATGAGAACAGGAAGCAGAGCTTCTTGAAAGGGCCATGATGAATGTTAATGTTTTTTTTTTTGTGAAACATCTTTTCTGATTCATGTCTTCTGCATGTGCTTTATAAAATGAAGATGTTTAACTCAAGATGCCTTCAAAAAAGCAATCAAAGATAACCATAACCGATGTTCATCATGTATACAGATTGATATTTAATTTTTTTTAATTTTTCTTCTCACTGACATTTGAGTACTAAAATAGAATAAAGTGCCACAAAGACAAAAAAACAACAAAGTTAGGTTAAAAGTCCACAGATATTGCCATAAATTCATCAGTAACTGCTGTTAAAGGCTACCTAATCTATGAAGACCTGAATGCTTTAATACTTCTTATTTCACAGAACTCAATGCTTGATTCCTATTGGCCAGTCACATTTCAATGTATGTTATTTAGAGATAAGAACCAACTGAAACTTATAACACATCATTTTGACAGGTACATTTTCATATTAATAAATGAAATATAAATATGTCTTTAAATATCATATTTGATATTATATTTACAAATAATTAAACCATAGACTGTAAAAAAAGATGGATGACGCGACGTCGCTTCCTTCCATTGTAATGAATTTAAGGCAAAATGTCCGACCATGGGCACTGCCATGTTACGCAAAAATGTCAGTTTAGAGCCAAGGCGTGCGCAGAAGGAATGGTCCGTGGAGCCAGAGGCGGAGCTGCGGTATCAACCCCCCCCCCCCCCAAACACTCGCGCACCCAATTCAACAACACCCCTTGGACGTCTCATTTGTCTGGCTTGCTAAAATAAGGTAAGTTAAATATAACTAATTTTGTCGGAGTGAAAAAACACAGAAATCGAAAATTAGTTATCATAATCATAACGACACGCCCTGTTTCTATAGCATCAAATTACTAGCTAAAATGAAACTTATCCCAAAAATAAACAATTGAACATATTTCAGCATGATAACAACTACCTTAAAGGACCAAAACCAACTTTCGAAAAATTGTATTGGAAGTGTCATTTATTTTTTTATTTTGAGTCTCGTTCGTTTGCATTGAGAGGGCGGGGTTTATGACCACTCGGGGGCGATCAAAGAGCCAGTATGTGAAAGTCTTGTCTTATCTTAAAACCGAAAGTTAACAGGTTTTGCGTGAGGTCTGCATTAGTTCACTGTCAAGGACTTTGCTGCTGTAGCATGGTAACTTTCAATAGCAGAGGACTATTTTCGGGCAGTGCGTAATATCATTGCGCCTCCTGCAGCCATGTTACTGCAGCAAAGTCCCTGATTATTACGCCAGAATGAGAGTATAGTTCCTAGCCATATCGTCCTAGAAAATCACAACTTTTAATTTTCCGTCGATCTTAGTACACGATTTAAAGGCGGAGTCCACGATGTTTTAAAAACGGTTTGGAGAAGGAGACGGGCCGACTACCAAAACACACTGATAGCCACTCAAATCAAATCAAATGCCGGGTTGCGTATGTGTGGGGCGGGTCTATCAACAGAAGGTCCAGATTCTATTGGCGTAGGGGCGTGTTTGTTTAGGTGATTTCAAATATCAACATTGCCTTTCAAACATCATGGACTCCGCCTTTAAGTACAGAAGAGTCAAGTTTTAAATAGGAAAAATATCCAAACTCTTTGGTTATTTTTGAGCACGATGCTGAATTGTCTAATCAGATTCAATGGATTATGCTAAGCTATGCCGAAAGTGGTACCGCCAAACCCGGAGATCGGTTGAATGGATTCCAAAACGGTAAAAATCTAATTTTTAACTCTAGGGGAGATGAAAATGAGCATATTTTCAAAAAAAAAGTGGCGTGCCCCTTTAAATATTTTCATTTAACTATGACTGCAGTTGACTAAATACTACAGTATCTACTATAGTTTTTCATGTGAGAATGTTTTACTCATAAATATGTATATAGGCTAGATGTCTCGCCCTCGCTGCTGGCCAACTGACTGGAACGTCCGCATTTTGGCAGCCATCTTACCACAGGGCGCTCGCTCACTCGTAGCATTAAGTTTAATGATGCAGGTACTTTTAAATGACCATAACTTGCTTAATTTTTAACAGATTTTCAAACGGTTTGGTTTGTTTTAAACGTCAAATATGTACCTATGACACTGCATATTTATACTAAAAATAAATAAAAAATTCATGAAATCAATGCTACGAGTGAGCGAGCTGTCTGGGGTAAGATGGCCGCCAGGTGATGCCGTTAGAGACTCTGCCGTAAGACATCTAGCCTTTATATCTATGGTTTTACCCCCCACTCCCACCTTTTTACCTCTCAGATAGTCTTTGATCATGTAACCGAATCAATCAGAGCAGTGCCGGCGCCAGCCGAGCGCTGATGAGGGGGCGTCTTAAATACCAGAGGGGGCGATCACACAAAATGCATTTAATTCCCCAAGCTAGAAAAAATACATATAGCTTTGGTACGTCCCTTAAGCTTTAACGTGTTATAAACAAACATCTCTGTAATACAACCACAAAAACTACAGCTATAGTGAGCAATGTACATGATCTGAACACTTTTACTATATACAACAACAAAAAAGCATACCTAATATTACTTAACAGCACAACACTGCTCATTTGAAGTTCAGACCCAGAGGTAGTTTCTTTTTAATCCATTTCGACTGTCCATTGTGAAATTAGTTAATGCAATATAATACCCTGAAATTATGAAATGTTCGTACTTTGTGTTTGCTTTCCGTAGTGCAAATCATTTTTACGTAATGGTGGGGGACAGTGTTTGCAAATGGTTTCTAGCGCAAAAACGGTCCAAACGCAACATTTTATCAAAATTTTGGTTCAATTTGATAATTTAACGTAGTTATTTTAACTGCCACAAGATGCACTATAAGCTATAACGATTAAACACCAGCAGATAGAGAACCACAATAGCAAAATGACAATAACTCGTTTACACATTTAGCTATGCTTTAGGATAGGCTAATTCAAATACCTATTCGTTGATTATAAATTCAATGTCTGTTTTTTATCTATGAATATTAATAATAATACACGTATTTTACTTCTGATAAACAGGTGTGTGTGAGAGAGAGATAGTATGCCCAGCAAACACAAAACGTTTTTACAACGTTTCACAACGTTGTATTTTGGTTGTAATTAGGTAATGTTGCAGCACAACGTTTTAAAAACGTTTTAAAAACGACACTCTAAATTAGAAAAACAATGTAACCAAAAAAGGACGTTTTTAATACGTTGTAAAAGCACCTAATTAGTACGTTTTTTTTAGGTAGTAAAAAAACGTAAATATCACGTCCGTTTACTACGAAAATAAAACCAGACCAAAATAAACCATTTTTGAGACGTTTTATTTAGGTGTTAAAATAACGTAATTATAACGTTGGAATAAAACGTAAATATCATGTCTGTTTACTACGAAAACAAAACCAGACCAAAATAAACCATTTTTGAGACGTTTTATTTAGGTGTTAAAATAACGTAATTATAACGTTGGAATAAAACGTAAATATCACGTCCGTTTACTACGAAAATAAAACCAGACCAAAATAAACCATTTTTGAGACGTTTTATTTAGGTGTTAAAATAACGTAATTATAACGTTGGAATAAAACGTAAATATCACGTCTGTTTACTACGAAAATAAAACCAGATCAAAATAAACCATTTGTGAGACGTTTTATTTAGGTGTCAAAATAACGTAATCATAACGTTGGAATAAAACGTAATTATAACGTCTGTTTTTTTAGGCATGACTGTGTTGGTAATTGGGCATTTTGCTGGTGGGCCGACGCATGTTGGTGGCCGATACGGCATTGATTTTTTGCCATGGACTGCTCCATCATGCAGTGCCAGCGGCTTGTCTTCTGTTGATCACGCGCCACAGAGACGCAAGTAGCCTAGCTCCGCTTAAATGACCCTCTCTATCACTCCCTCTCTCTCAAAATGGGCAGACCAAAGCGCAAAGGTGACGCTCAAACTCGGTCCCCACTCGCAGCTTTTAGATATAACATACCTCTCTTCTGTTATTTTAATGCCGAGGGCGCATTATGCGATAAAGCAACTTCAATACGCGAGCGCATGCATACCCTGCTAAAAATACAGCAAGACCAGCATATTTTGTGTTTTGGTGCTGATATGCTGGTGTCCACCAGCTAAACCAGCACCAAACCAACATGGGAATGATGCTGTTCTATGCTGATTTTTCAGGAATTTCCTTCACTCTCAAACAAATCTCGATGAGCAGCAACAGTAGTATACTCATATGAACTGGCTCAGCTTAGATTTTGCGTGTGCATGCATACTTAGTCCTTATAAAGTCCAGATATATTTTTATTTAGCTAAACTGACAGAAGTGCAAACATTACAGAGAACCCCATGGGTGGGATTTAAACACAAATAATTAAATACTATCTATCTACATGTTAGATGTAATTGTGAATGTTGTTTCTGTTTATATCCACTGTAGCGATCCATGTCTCCCTCATAAGCATTCTTCTATTATGGGTTAGGGCATATGAAAAGTATTTTTGAAATAGCCACACACACATAAAAAAATCATAATTGTCAATTATGTGATATTGTATTTACAGTTTATTTTGATTAATGAAATTTACATTGTTTTCTTTCATTATCTTGTAAACTTATGGTTTAGTTGTAACACTATGTTATACTTTAACTTTTCTTTGTAAAGAAAAGTTTTCAAGTTGGGCATGTTGTAGGATTTTGGAATAGAACAAAATTGTACTATATTTTAGATAAAAAGATAATATAAAGTTCGATTTGGTGACACACCCAACTCAGAAATGGAAAAACAACATGTGCATATGGCTCCATAACATGTTGAGCAGTAAAGGAATAGTTCACCCAAAAATAAAAATGCTGTCATCATTTACTCCCTCTCATGTTGCTACAACCTGGTATAAATGTATTTGTTCTGATGAACATAAGATATTTTGAGGAATGTTTGTAATTTAATTGTTAAGCCCCATTCACTTCCATAGTAGGACAAAAGAATACTATGTAAGTGAATGTGGCTCCTGAACGGTTAAATTACGAACATTCCTCAAAATTCCAGCGTGTTCATTAGAGCAAATACATTTATACAGGTTTAGAACCTTAGGGTTAGAAAATAGTAGCGTAATAGTTAAAAAAAAAAGTTAAATAAAAGATTAAATAGAAAAAGATTAAATTGTCCTATATGACATAGAACAACCAAAAGTTTTAAATTCACGATTTAATAATAATTTAATGCGATTAAAAATGTTTATGTAGTTTTCTAAGATGTTTATTTATGTAAATGCTGTGTGTGTATGCTGCGGTTGCTGAACGTTACTGTCCCTTTAAATCCGTTGGAGTGACGTGAGTTACCATGGAAACGAGGCTACTAGGAACAACAGAAAGCGACAAAGCTCCGTGTCTCTTATGGTTTTCTTCACTTTTTCAGGTAAGTTTTGTCTCTCAAATTACAAAAATAATACACACAACTGTGGTTGACACCTACTTGATACGCTTTTGTTCAATATTTACCTCACTGAAATGGCTTGTGTCTTCGAGAAAAGTCCGGTAGCATATCCGTTAGCATGGTGCTAGCGCTATAGTTTTAGCGCTTGTTTATGACAGTTTGGGCGATTGAGAACATCTAAATGTGTCATTGGGAGGTTTTAAAAGCGTTGTAAAGGGTGTCAATGCATTATTGGAAGCATGTTAATTTGTTTATCCTAAAATATGCGATTTACTCACAGTCTATGGATGCACTGCTACGTTAGGCAGTAGCAACTTCTAGGACGTCAAAATTAGCTGAAAGTATGTTTTATCGTAAACCAATATAGATAATATAAGTTGTTCTCTGATTTCAGAAGTGACAAAATAACCCCATAATAGAAAATAAGCTCAAGATTTCTGCATTTTCGAATGGAGCTGCAGTGCTGACAGAGAGATGTTGTAAACTCAGGTGAGTTGAAAAAGCTCATTCAATCACATATGCACTTCACAACGTAATCTTGCATCTTGTTATTTCCTTTAAAAAATTATTACAGTTATTTAAAGAAGGTTTTGACAAACGTGAGTGACACTGTGCAATATATAATGAATAAATAAACCTAAAAACATAAAATTCAGCTATTTTTTGTGTATTCTATTTTTTGTATACCATCCTTTTTAACGTTTCAACTCTACTCTTGTTTCCTTTTGTACTGCATCCTAAATATTGTTTGCTCTGTGACAAGTTGCATGTTATGTTTGTAGATTTGTCTATGCTGATGGCCATGCAGCAGAGTTCAAGCAAACCTGTCAGAAAACATCTCTAAGGGGCTATGTATTAACCATATGGCTAGTAAGTAAGACCTCAAACTTAAACTCTACTGTTCAAAAGGCTGTGATTTATTTATTTGACAAAAATACAGTGAAAACAGAAATTTTGTGAAATTATCACAAAGTAGATGATCTGTTTTCTTTGAAAATATGCAATTAAGTGTCATTTCTGTGATGCAAAACAAAATCTTTACTCTCACTTCTAACAAACAGAAGTGCAACTTACCATTTTAATGTAAAACTAAACAATTTGTTAACACAACAATAAACTTTGATAATAATTGAAAATATTTCTTGAGCAGCAAATCAGCGTATTAGAATGAACTCTGATAGATTATGTGACACTGAAGACTGGAGTAATGATGCTGAAAATTCAACATTAATCACAGGAATAATGCTGCCTTCACGTGCTATGGGAAAGATGATATTTTCCATTTGTGAACTGGTATTTACCAGCGTGTTGTGTTCAAGTGCATTTTTCATTTGTGAACTAGAATTTACCATTGCTTTTGTTGTCATTCAACCATTCACGACGTTGCTTCTGCTCTCCGCCATTTTGAAAAGGTCAAAGGTAATCTCATCTCGGCAACTCGGGCATCAAAATATTTTACGAGTTGCCCAGTGGAAAATACCACATGAGGGGTGTTCATGTGCATTTTCCAAGTGGGATTTTGCTATTTACCATAATCACGATAGCACGTGAAGGCAGCATTAATTACAACTTACAATTTGTTCATATAATAAAAGACGTAAAAAAATTGAACCTAAACCTTTGAATGGCATTGTAAATTATAGTTATGATGGCTTGTTCCTCCAACTTAATGATACTATTGCATATGTAGTTTGTTCCATAGAGACTGTCTCGGTTCCCAAAATAATGAGGACAAATTTACTAAGGAATCCAGAAAAAATCTGATTGTGATTTGAACCAGATAATTGCTTAATAAGGTCACAAATTTCTTGGTAGTACCCAGGAGTCTAAGTCCACCAAAGGAGGCAGAGCTTTTTCACATTTTACTCCCAAACTCTTTCAGTGTAAATCTAGAAAAAGTCCTACCTTTTTAGCCAAGCATTCACATAACACATTTTATAACCTTGTTCTTAAGTTATGAAAAGTATTAAACAAGTGCACATGATCATCTTTTGCTTGAAATAATATGAACAGCAGCTATGGTAATCCTTTTGCTTTCCTGTTTCTATCAGGATACCCATACAAGTTACAGAAGCTCCAGTATGGATCCAGCCTCACTTGTAAAGACTTCAGATGACGCCTACACTCTCAGAGACTTCAGATGATGGCAACTAGATGGACATACAAGACTGCCAAACATTATATATATATTGCACTCACTGCCTCAAAGCATAAGTTTGCAGATTTTCAACCCACGTTATATTTTTACAATAAATTGGGGTATTTGAATGGACAATGTTAACGCTTTAACTTAAATTCCCAATTAGTTCTTGACAATACTCTGCCAGATGACAGATTACATATATTACAGACATTGTAACAATACAAAGTGGGTTGGAAATCTGTAAACTTCCTCTATAATCATAATTGTCTGTTTAACTGAGCATGACTTAATACAAGGCATGTGTTATCTTAGAGCTATATGATTGCTGTATTAACATCACTTCGTTACTTAATGAGATTTATGCTTATCCCTAGTTTCACAGACAAGGCTTAAGCCCATAGTCCTTGACTATAGTCCTAGATGTTTGAGCTGTCTCAATTGAAAAGAACTTTCAATGTGAGATTTTAAAATAAGCCAGTGCCAGTGATTTGTTTTAAGATAGACACCAGTAACACATTTTTTCTAAGGCATGTTTATTAAAGATGCTTAAACATCTTATTTTAACTAAGGCATAGTCTAGCTTTAGCTAAGCCGTGTCTGTGAAACCAGGCCTTTATTCTTAATGCATTAAGATATGTAAGTTGAATTAAAAGATAAAATTCTGTTTACACTTTATTGGTAAAACATACCAAGCAGATTAGCCCAGAAAATAAACCAAATGCGTTAAATTACAGTTTGCTTGACCATTGTATGAATTTAATAATTATTAAAATCCGTATACTTGTTTGACAAATTAATATATCATTATTGAGAACTGAGATTTGGCATTTTGTTTAGTTTTGTTTTGAGTAAACGTTTCCAGTGTTTGTATACTATTAGTTTAACTTGAAATGTCTGTTATGAAGTCTTTGACTAACGTTTTTTTACATTATTTCATAATGTTTACAATTATATGTTGTGTCAGTTAGACGTTTTGTCATATTAGGTTGCATTAAATTAAATCCTTGTTGTTCTTAGCATAAGATATTTTCTCCAGTGATTTGTCAGTGTATCTAACGGGTCCTCAGAAGAATTGTGTTAAACATGAGTTCAAAGCCTACTGGAAATCTACATTTTTCACTTAAATAATGGAAGACAGATTTTGCGGAACCTACAGTTCAAGTCTACCTCCAGAAGGATTGAGAGCTCACAGGTTTGATGATAACGCATTCTTTCTGTTAACGCCCAACGCGTTTCAGCACGTGCAACATGAGAGGTATTAATAACGTTTTTTTCACGTTGTGAAAAGGTTGCGATAACGTTATTTTCCGACGTATTTAATACGACCAAATGTCGGGTTTTTTGAACGTTATAAATACGTATTTTTACAACGTTGCAAAAATGTTTAGATTACGTTATCAAAACGTTTTTGCAACGTTGTGAAAATACGTATTTATAACGTTCAAAAAACCCGACATTTGGTCGTATTAAGTACGTCGGAAAATAACGTTATCAAAACTTTTTCACAACGTGAAAAAAACGTTTTTATAACGTTTTTGTGTTTGCTGGGTGCTTACCTTTAACGTTAAATTCAGAACAATAATAATAGGTTGGTTGTACTTTAACTTGCAAGGATGCTGAAGAACATAAACATCTGAACTTTTCAAAACAGTCTGGCTGTTCATGGTGCCAGAATTGACATGACAGCCGAACATTTGGTTCTGTGCACCTGAAATGCTCCGATAATAATCCATGCCACGGCATTAATTGACGTGTGATAATCCGGAGTCCGGTTTGCAGAATTTGCAGTCCTATTTTACATATATCCATTGCTACAGGGCAGGCCCGGGTCACTCTCCCACTCCTTTCTGTAACTTTTGATATACTCTCGCACTTCGACATCTTGATTTCCCGCTGAGACTGACGCGGGCTCATTGTCGACGTGCGTCAAGCAGTCAACACAAAAGGCTTGTTTCAACTCCATGCGGCGCTGCAAGATGACGTCAAAGTACCGCGAGAACGATTCGAGAAATCATGCAAAGTGTAATTTCGTCTCGCTCTCGCGGCGCTTTGACGTCATCGCCTCACAGTTCTAGTGGCGCCGCTTGAAGTGTAACAAGCCATGAAGTGGGCGTGTGTTTATTATGTCACGGTAGAATACATGCACACTTGATTTTTTGGTTTTGTTAAATAATTAGACTCTAAAATTCACTTTAGGAAGACAATACACAAGGCAAATGTGATTTTTAAATAAAATATTATCATTAAAATAAAATCCCATTCAACATTAATGGTGGTCTGAGGGGGCGAGATAGTGCCGGTGAGGGGGCGACGCCCCCTCACGCCCCCTCGTGGCGCCGGCCCTGAATCAGAGGCCCCATTGACTTTTATAGTAGGATAATAAAATACTATGGAAGTCATTGCATGGGGGTCTAATCGGGTTGGTTACAAACATTCCTCAAAATATCTTTCTCTGTGTTGAGATCAGAACAAAGAAATTTATATAGGTTTATCATTTTTGGGTGAACTATCCCTTTAAGGTTAGTAGCTAAGGGATAACGTACAGCCAGAAGGTTGGGATTTACTAGATAAATAGATTTACTTGCGATAAAAAAAACTATCGAAGCTAAGATGCAAAGTTCAAACAGGATGAGCAAGCAATTGATTAAAAATAATTTATAAATATAACCTCATATGTTGTTTAATTATACGAATTTAATTTGAAAACATTTAAGTGAACCCATCAAGATGACTCGCAGTAACGTTACCTGAATGAGTGCTGTGTTATCGAATAAGCTAAACCTCGGAATGCCACTGACCAATCAGAATCAATCATTCCGGAGCTAGATAATCACTAGCAAACATATTTGGTGAAAAACTAAAGTCTTGTTTTGGTATTGTTAACATCTTTTTCAACTTAATTCAAAAGTTGGAAACTAGTATTATGCTAAGTTGTTTTGCTAACGTTACATGGCTGACCTCTCCTCACGTGCCAGCATTGGATGTCTGCGGAGTCTCTGCCGGACAGATGTCTTCCCTTCTCGTCACCACCGAATATAATCGCTACCTTTGTAGGCAGTAGGAGACGCCAAGGAGCAGATGAGTGAGAAGAATTAATTAATGGTAACCCATTTAGTGGGTAACCAGGGGGAGGGGAAGCTCCGGGTCGAACGGAGATCCTGATTGGACGAGACTGCCGTTGAAGGTGAATGTGTGTGCGTATGTTTGTGTGTGGCCCATTATTGTGGAGGCTGGGCCGGCTGTCAGGAGGGTGAAGGGCTAAACACTCTGGCTTATTTCTGTGTGTGTGAGGCAAAGGAAATTTTGCTGCAGTTTCACTGAAATTAAGTTTTCAACTTGAGGTGTGTCTATGGTGAAATCTGTGCTCTAGTTAGTCAAATGCATAACCAACACACACTGACCCATGCTGTGACCGGCAGATCCTGACCTTGTGCCATATGATATGGGATTGGAGAGGATCCTGTTGTTGTACAAAATGCTATAGGATAAGGTGTGCTTTTTTATTTACACCTTAAGGGATGGAGGTGTTCGCAGCTTAATGTGACTTTTTCCTGCAAATTACTTACTAAATATAAATGAATGTGCTAAACTTCATGGATATTATATAAAAGAAACACCATCTTATTATATAGATCTGATGGGGTCTTTTCAGTCATTCTATCATGAACTAGATAACTTCTGGTGGCTTTAGCTTTAATGCACTGTGTCATTAACACTGCATCAGACTTGACAATGTCTGCCAGCTATTTGTTCAGTTTGAAAGAAGCCTAAAGCTACAGTGCCTGCGGGCCTAAGATGAGTCTATCTACTTTACATTTTACACTTAGAGAGCCAAAAACCATGAAATGGCTTCCCTGCAAAAAGATCACAATCAGCTGTCAACATCTCAGATGGTAGAAAAAGTTCATGTTTACATTGAAAGATTATGTTGAGCTGACTTAAAACCCAAGGATGTGTTTTAGGACAGCCATGTGGCCTCCTCCTTATAGGCAGATGAACAGCCCCTTCCATCAAAATCACAAATCATACAGGAAATATTAATCCCAAAAGCTTCTAAGCGTCTTATCTCGGAATGATTTTGAATATATGATTGATTCATGCACTTTGGTCTAAAGCGGTTTGTCACTATTATTTCGGCTTAAGATTGAATGTTTTACATTTCGACTTGATTTAAAGGGATAGTTCACCCAAAAAGGAAAATTATTTATCATTTACTTTCCCTCAAGTTGATCCAAACCTGTATACATTTCTTCGTTCTGCTAAACACAGAGATATTTGTCATCACACACCTAGTAAAGGAAATACTATGGATGTCAGTGGTGCTCAAAAACGATAACAGAATTTAAACTCTATCAAACTATTAAGTCTATATTAAGACGTAACATTTCGAATAAATTTATCTGTTGTTTCTATAGTTGGATTATTATATAAATTATTAGTAATATTATATAAAGGCTGTTATTATTTTCAGAATAGGCATTTTTAGTATTTATAATATGAGAAATATATTTCAATATCTGAATTTGACTTTTAATAGTTATTTTTCTAGTTCAAATCTTGCATAGTTTATTAATAATAAATTAGGGGGGTTTTTATTACTTTTAGAATATTCATGTTCATAAAACTATAAAATAAAGTCTAAAGTACTTTCAATAGACAGTTTCATAGGACGCACGTGCATTGTCACGGTTACTGGGCGGAAATTGACTTCCTGTCTCTGTTTGTTTAAGGTCTGACTAGCTAAACTGAACTCTGGAACAAATACAACAAATGTTTTAGTTTCCTAAAGATAATCGAAGGGAGACGGAAATCATGGATCACTGCTATGTGAAGGGAGGCTTGGCAGCCGATCTGTAAATAAGATTGTATACATTATATAGTACACATTTTACACTATAAAAAGTTTAAAATGTGCAGTTTTTGATATGATTTAGCTATGGTATATGAACTATGGTAATCTATTTGTTGTTTATTTTGCTTGTTATCAGAAATAAACTACTATTAAAGGACTCTTTACTCTTTACCGGATGTTACGTTTGTTCCACTAAATCCGTTTGTTTATGTTGTTACTGCTGAAACCATCGTTAGAATATTACTTAATTTATTAATAATGAATTGTGGCAGTTTATTGTTATTTTATTTAAATAGGGACGTTTAATATTTATATTACACAAACTATTAGCACAGATAAAATATAATAAAAGAAAGTGTTTTGATGTCTAAAAGCAAAACCCCTCGTACACACTCGGCACCATAGATATGTATAAAGGCTAGATGGCTCGTCCGCGCTGCTGGCCAACTGAGTGCAACGTCCGCATTTCGGCGGCCATCTTACGCTCACTCGTAGCATTGAGTTTTAATGATGCAGGTACTTTTAAATGACCATAACTTGCTTAATTTTTTACCGATTTTCAAACGGTTTGGTTTGTTATAAACGTCAAAGATGTACCTATGACACTGCATACATATACTAAAAATAAAAAATAAATTCATGAAACATGTTAAAGCATCCAGAATCATAGCCACGTTAATAACGTTTGTAAAAACCCAAACCGTTTGAAAATCGGTAGAAAATTGAGCAAGTTATGGTCATTTAAAAGTACCTGCACCATTAAACTCAATGCTACGAGTGAGCGAGCGCCCTGTCCTGGGATGGCCGCCAGGTGATGCCGTTAGGGACTCCGCCTTGAGCCATCTAGCCTTTATACATATCTATGCTCGGCACTAGGACCGCGCAGCTCTGCGCAGAGCGGCAGCCTCGTGTCTTTGTTCAGCGCGCATCATCTCTTCTCTCGTCCTCGCGCTCCGCAGTGACTATCACGCGCGCTCCCATCATCACCGCTACACTGGTGTGGATGAGCGCAACATGGCTGTGAATCTCAGTAAGAACAGACTGGCCCTCTTAACAGCTTATCAGGACGTGATCGACGAAGCTACAGCAACCGACTGGTAAGATAAATCACACCTGAATGATTCGTTTAAGTAGGATTTTACTGCATTACCCAGAAAAGAATTGAACTTCAATCGTAACTCTATGCGGATGCTTGGGCTAGAACGGGATGGATGCTGAATCTTCATTTTTATGGTCTCAGTACTCAGTATTTGTATTTTGTTTAATAAATGAAACGTTTTCGCCTTTTTAAATATTTAATAGATTATTTTTTTCTCCAAAAAATGCACACGAATTAATTTTCGGATGAATTTCGTGTTTATTTGCTGTACACCAGCGCTTACAGTCGATTGCATTGCATGCCGTGACCTCCAGAGAGTTGTGCAAGGGATTCTTCACTATTTGCTCAGTTCAAGGGAGTCTCTACTACATCTCTCGTGATTCGTCAGTACAGAAAGCATGATCAGACGATCCTGAAAACCCAAATATTTACAGCCCTGGTTATTCACTCATCCTGTTTGTATATGTTTATAATTGTCAGTGCACCTCCTCTCCATTTGCTTCACAGCCAGAGATGGGCGAGGCAAGAGGTGTCAGTCAATCTATTCTTTTATTGTGTGAGCTCATCCTCTTTGTACTACTGGAATGGTACATCTGTTATAGCTGTACCAAATTATATTTGAGTGTTTGGTTTAGGTCCCCACGGCCCCTACACTGTGACTGTCCGAGTATGTTTTCTCTTTGTGTTATAATGAAACTGGTTTGTAGATCTTTGGTTCAATGTGAGCACGTGGACAGTAAGGCGCTGTGGGTTGAGCACCCCTGCAGGACTGGTGTTAAGATCATGTTGTTTTGGGATAATCATTTTTGGAAAATGAGAACATATTTGGTACTGAATGACCGGCACTAAGGTGTACAATAATAATATAACCATAGAGCGTATGCTTAAGAATAATATTGGCTATATACTTGATTTTGATTGGTCATCTGAAGCATCTAATGCTCTAATATGACCACTACACATCCACATGTATTAAATTATATCAATTCATCCGGTCTACTTTACCAATGCAATTTCACGCCCATTACCGGATATAGCCATGTTATGAGTAGAGTGATATACATTTAGCATTTTTAACACAAAATATACCCCTTCAGGGCAATACAAGACCCCCTATGCGGCTAACTGTACATTATCCCTAACTTGACCACCCTGCAAAATATATCAGTATTGCCATTGGCCACTTAAAAACGTATACACTAACAACAACCGTATGAACCAATGATGCTGCTTTTTAAAAACCTCAGTTCTATATAGTATGCATTTATGTATATTGTGTTATATATGCAATATATATAAATGCATAGGATATCCACACTCTCAGAGATAAAGGTACAAAAGTTGTCTGGAGCGGTACCCTTTTAAAAAGTTCACCAGTGTATCTTTTGGCGCGTTTCCATTGCATAGTACCCCGCCCCAGTTTGGGAACTTACAGCAAAACACAGATGACAACATGTCGAGGCAGCGCAAGCTAGCATGAAGGTAAAGCTAATCTTTTACATTATAGCGATGATGCCGGTAGTGACGATTCTCTCAGACCAATCGGTGATCTACAGTGTTTTTGCGTCACGATTTGGTATCAGCTCAGGTTGCTTGGAACCCTGACCGAGGTGGTACTGAAAAAAGTATCGGGCACTACGTACTGCACCCAGTGGAAAAGCTCCCAAAAGTAAGCTGACCCGATCCAAACCGTGAGGTACTATGCAATTGAAAAGGGTGCATATTAGTACCTCAAAGATACACATCAAAGGTACATATCTGTACCTAAATGGTACATATAAGGACCTTTTTAAAGGGTGCCATCCCAGTAACAACTTTGGAGCTTTATTTCTGATGGTGCAGTTTAAAGATGCACTCTTTAATTATTCTTGTGGGGAAAAAATCGGTACAATTTTGCATTCATTTAAAACACTTTGGACAAAAAATCAATAATTTCTTCTGGACATAAAATCATTTGTTTCGGAATCATCGGATCGCTCAAAGTGCAGTGTAATTGCATGCTTCTGAGGGAGTAGGGAGGGGGGACAATCACGCTGGGGCCCGTTTTAAAGATGGGCTAGCGCCCTAAATTAAGTGCGCCCTCAGACTCTGTAAACCCCTGCCTTCCCCTATGCTTACGTTTGAACCTCAGTCTAAACAATGCCTCTGAACTACGTGCTTGCAAACACTCAACTATACCAAACCCAAACACGACTGTCCTATATCCTGTGAGAAAAATTCATAATAGGCTTCTATACCCACATAGTTGACCTTATTACCTCACAGAGTGTGTCTGTCCTTGTTTGAGCAAACTCGCATTCTTCTTCCTGGTATTCATTCGTGTGGCGTTAAACCCCCGTATCTCTGTAACCTGAACACAATGCAAACTGCGGTCGAGAGTACAGGGTCATCAGCACTTTACAAGCTATGTTTCCCCAACAGTACTGGAGATAAACCAACTTAATCCAATGGGATGAGACACATCAGACATCAGAATCAAACAGTTCTTGTCCGCATATAGCGTCGATGGCTTGTTGACAGGGTTACATTTTTGTGGGGTTCTGCCCTGGTTTTATGCCATTCTTTGGTTAGAGGACTGCCGTTAACGTTTTAAAGCATTTGAGAGCTGTAGGCTTTACGCGAGACAGGCTTTTGAAGTTGGACAAAGCAAGGTGATGCAAGGCCAGTTGGGATAGAGTTGAATATCAGAGCTTTCTCAAATATCAAACAAGAATTGCCACAAGAAAGTTTAGGCTGAAGATCTGAAGAAAGCATAGACATCTGAGCTACATAATTTGTCATCTCTTCAAGATTAATCTGTCATGCAGACTGAATTGTGGTGAAGGTTGTAGCTTGTGTCAGTTTATATCAACTGTCTTTGTTATAAAGAATCATTCTGTGAGGAAATCCAGTTTTCACACGTCTGCTGGGTTTTCAGCCCATGGCTGGGTCAAATATGGACATTTTGTAAGTAAATTTAACTCAACGGTTGGGTTTGTCCATATTTGACCAACAACCCAACAACAACAAGCAACATTTCTGAACGATTCTGTTAATGCATTGTGCATTTTCCGTATTTAAAGTTGGTAGCTTGGTTGATGTAAATGATTAAATGCTTGTACTTGATTGAAGTTAAAATTTAATCGAAAACAAATGTGTAGCATAGCAGCAGTGCCGAGGAGCAGCAGTCACAGTTTCCTTTAACTTCAGTGCTGTTGTAGATTTGTGGGATCTAATCGCACTGCAGGGCATCGCAGCACAGGATGTCTTGTGTAACACTGCAGCAGGAAAAACAATTCTTACAGATCCTGCTTCTTGTTGTTAAATAATGGACATGTCCTGCACGGTATTGAATAAGAATGCGATATGCATTAACTTGCTATTAACTTGTAAAATCATTTTGATCTTATTTAAATTGTTCAAAAACTGATTTATATATATTTTTTTCTGATCGTTGATCATCTTTCACATGTCAGAACACACACAAGCACTCATACCTGACCTTTGCAAGTATTAAAGGTAATGAATTATTGCAAGTTATACCACAGCGCTGTTGAATGCTTTATCCTGATTGGTTGAGAAATGTTTTACAGGTATGCATTATTTTTGGATAAACGCACACCTGACCTGTCGAATGTCTTAAAATAACCACCAGAGCAATGTCTGGGGTAACTGTGGTATAAGCGGATTATTAAGTCTGGTCCTTTGAATTATGTAAGGAATAATTGACGACGGGCCGTTGAATTATTAGAAAAAAATTTCAATAATTCAATGGCCCGGAGTCAATTATTCCGCTTATACTATGGTTACCACACCTCTAGACATCAATCACATGATATATTTAAAGTGATTCGTCTGATTTTTGTACTTAAATAGCTATTGTGAGTAGGACTATTTCTTTCGCGTCTCATCCAACGGCTCTCTAGCTTGTTCCAAAACGTCATTTTATAGCTGGCAATGGAGGCTTGGGCCGTTGATAGCATTCTAATGCAATTATTAATGAAGTTATTAGAAAGAGAGCGACAAAGACACAGAGAGAGAGAGAGAGCGAGAGAGAAAGGGTGAGCGAGAGATTTGAACAAGGCTACCTCTGCTCTGTGCGTCTCAAACCAGCGCTGTTATTGGCTTGGAAAATCGTCTGTCATGTTGTTTTTGTTATTACAGTTAACTATGCAAAGTGATATGGAACTATAATGCGGTCAAGAGAGCTGCCTGGAACTACGTTCACTGTGCGTTTCCCAGAAAAGAATTGCACACCTTAGAACGTTCATCAGCCAATCAGATTCAAGCATTCAATGGACCCGTAGTATAAATGAAAATATTGGACACGCTCCCTTCGTGTCGTGTCTCATTGCCACTTTGGGTGTGCATTATTTTTTAATATTTCAACGGCCTGTCGTCAATTCTTCCTTGCCTATTGCGATTTGCAAATTTTCATATGCACATCTGCACTATTTCGATAATTTTGTTATAGACGGTTTCATCGGACGCACATGCGTTGTTAAGGTTACACTTCTGGTTGGATTTTACTTACGGTTTGTGTTTGTTTAATGGTCTCACTAGTGGCTAAAATTAACTCTGGAACAAATACCTCGTCAGAAATAACAAATGTTTTGGTTTCCTGAAGACAAGGGGAAATGGCGATCATGGATCACCGCTATGTAAAGGGAGGTTTGGCAGCCGGCAATGTAATTTACATTGCATATAGTTCACATTTTACACAGTAACATAAGCTCAGTGTCATTTTTTATATGCTTTAGATATGAAATATGAACAATCTACTTGTTGTTTATTTTGCTTGTTATCAGACATAAACTACCCTAAAAAGATTTTGTTGTTATTGATTCTTAGCGGCGTTTACATGAAGTTACGTGTGTTCCAAAAAGCCATTAGTTTATGTTGTTACTGCTGAAATAGCAAGCTATAGGGATATATAAATTAAGAATACAGTAATGTATTGACATATAATCGGTATTGGTAGATAAAAGCAATTCACCATACTCATTTACTATACTCTGCTGTACATAAGCTGTTGATTCCTTACCAGAGAAAAAGGTGAAACATGTTAATGTTTTTTTCTTCATTTTTCAGTTCTGTTTACTAAGTGGCACAAAAATGAAACACTTAGGCAAAGCATAGCTTGGTCTTGGAACAATTTTAGTAGAAACGTTTGTGTTCTAATGGAATTTTGCTGACTTGAGCATCTTGGCAAATGTGACTCTGTCTATAAAGTAAAGCTAAAATCTCATAATCTAATGAGGAGGTCAGGAGCATCTCACATATTGATTTCAATCTTTGATATATTATGATCTCAGTTAAAGATATCAAGGTTATATTTTCACAGAATGTATAGTTTATGAGATTGTTTGGTGTCTCATTTGAAACTACAGACGTAAATTACTAGGGTCTTTTTTTGGAAGAAAAGACGACTTGACCAGATGTCCCCATTTGACCTCATTGCAAACATGTGAGAAATGAAACAGATCCCATTCGAGATTTCTTTTCACACAGATTGATTTTCCAAACGATGACGCCACAGATATGCTTACTGGAAGCCACGGCTGAGTATCACTTTGGCGCTGCGACTCGCATCTCTTTCCAAACGAAACCGACAGAAGCGTTTGCCATTGCCAAAACGCAAGCATAGCTTCTTCAGCAAGAAGTCTGTCTGTTCAGCAGAGCTCAGACCTTTTTAGTTCTTGTTTAAGTCTTCTGAGCGCAAAGCACACACGAACCTCAGAGACAACTCTCCTGTTTGGGTTTGGTTGCCAGGAAATGTTAGGCAGACCAGAGTGAGCACTGGAAATTCACAGTTCACATGGGGTACCAGACTATAAAATAAAAACCATTTCCCTAAATGTGTGGCTTGAACTTCCAAAGCGAAAACTTATCTGCAGGGAGTTTTTATCTCTAAAGTCTCAGTCTGAATCCTGCATTCCTTCTGAATCAGGTCAGGATCTTAATCATCTATACAGCCATTTATCATGATGAACCGGTGTTGTGAAGTTACTTTGAAACTTTAGGTTGCCAAGCAACAACTTACCCATAATTTAAAGTAGTTAAATATAATGCACATTTCTGAATAATCGAAATTAAAAATAAAACAAACGGATAAAACGGATCAGCAAATCGTTCAATTTCAAGTTAATCGTGCAAACAAACCAATATGCAAATACTTTGAAAATATTTGTTGCCACTGAAAAGCTTTTTGCTAAACTAGTTACGCTACTGAAAAAATAGTTAGATTTCTATTGATCCCCAACATTGACGACGACTGTGACGTGCCAACACAATCTCATGGAAATTCGTATATATTTTACGAGGTGGCCAATTCGTATTAATTTGTATGACCACATTAGTTTTTGTACGATTTGTCCCTGTGCTGTTGGGGTTATTGTTTTTTTCTAATAATGAGACATTTTCGATTACAATTCATTTAGTATGAAATCATATGAACACACATTCCTGTGTGATCAGGCTGTACGTGCACTAATGGCGTGCACTAATGGTGCACAAATGGCACCTATTACATTGCTAAAAACGTTATTTTGTGTATTTGGTATAATACAATGTGTTTGCGTGGTTTATGGTTAAAACATTTTTTTCCACATATTGAAAAGCGCTGTGTCCCTGATTGGCCAGCTAATCTGTACGTAGTGATTGGCCTGAATACCTCTGACGTCAGCAGGAAATGTGACGCTCCTTACCATGTTTGAAAGATTCGGTCCCAATGCAATGCTAACAGAGGTTAACTTACAGGCTGTGAGTCCAAGCGGGAGGAATTGTGATAATATCGGTCTTGTCTACATCACCAATCCCAGGAAGTAAACTGTTGCCTACAATCTGTGTGTTTGTTGTAGTCTAAGAAAGGAGATTTACGTTAGAGATGATAACTCACATCATCGTTTACTTTGGGGTTTGTACCTTTTGCATATCATTAACATGAACGTATGGCGCTTTTCCATTGCATAGTACCCCACGGTTTAGTTTAGTTTGGCTTGGGTCAGCTCACCTCACTTTGGCGTGGTTAGCTTTTCCATCGAGTTTAGTTTCACTTCGCAGTGGGAGGGATTATAGGCGTGTCGTTATATTTGCGCTGCCTACTGCTGTGACATCATACAAGTGAGAGCGTCGTTGTACATTCCCATACATTTATTTATTTCTCAGTCCGCCACAAAATTCAAATTGGCCACCACAAATAGATGTTTGTGTTCATAACTACCTCTGTCTCACATGACAGTTTCTGTTCAAACACCTGTGGCGTCAGTCGACGCTGAGCCTCATTGAAGTTGCATTTAAGCATATAATGTGGACGTGCATGTAGCGAATGTGCCGCCACAAACTGCAAGTCTGGAAAAAACTGTTATGGTGTTCCGGATTCTCAACCTGTGGATGTTTTTCATCGCTAAAAGGGAGTTTGCAGAGCACAGATGACAACATGTTTGCTCGAGACAGCGCAAGCTAGCAGTAAGCTAAAGCTAATCTTTTACATTATAGCGATGACGCTGTAGTGACGATTCTTTCAGACCAGTCAGTGACCTACAGTGTTTTCGCGTCTCGTTTGGTATCAGCTCGGGTCGCTTTTGGTGGACCAAAAAAAGTATCGGGTACCACATACTGCACCCAATGGAAAAGCTCCCAAAAGTAAGCTGACCCGACCCAAACTAAACCAAACCAAACCAAACCGTGGGGTACTATGCAATGGAAAAGTGCCATAATACACACTTACACACCAAAGAAAATGTTAAATTGTAAATCAGACAATAGGTCCCCTTTATATGTAGGCACACGTTTTATTGAAAGTATAGTAAAGGACATAATCATAGTAGTAATGCATACAATATAAACTTCAGTATGAGTGTAGAGTAAATGATGAGAATAAATGCAGTGCTATATCACTAGACAGACAGTGATGTGCTGTGTGGGTAGATGATACTTTGGCTACTCTTTTGATGGACTCAAGGCTGTTTGTGATAGGCAGATGATTCAGATCATGGCTGTCTACTTTTCCTTCTCCTGAGCCTGTGAAAAGCAGATTTTAATAACAAAGGCGGCTCCTATCCTGCCTCTTGACCCTCGACAATACAGGAGGGCAAACACATCCACCTCCTAGCTGTGATAAGATCCAGGCCACAGCTTTCTCATGTTACATCTGTTCAAATTTTAGCTTTTTTCACAGTTGGTAAGAATCGCTGCATAGTTTATTTCCACAAATTTTTTTACTAAAAAGTGCAGCTTTTATTTGTTACACATTTATGGAGTTATACCTAAAGCTGCAATGACAACACTGTAAGAATTCCTTGTTGAAACTTGAATTTACAATTAATTTCAACTTTCTTGACTAGTGAGGAGTTGCTATAAATTACAAAAATAAAGTTGAAATAACTTTCACTAATTCAACTTAATTAAAAGGAGAATTAGAAGAATTTTTTTACAGTGATATATTAAAGAGCGCCTATTTCATTGTTAAAAAAGGACGTAATACAATGTAGTCACGTGTTTTATGGTTCAAAAAACACATTATTTTCAACATACCGTACATTTTTGTAGCTCCAGATATCCCTCTCTTCCTGAAATGCATTTATTTTAAATAAAACTCTTCGATTTGAAAAGTGCTGTGTCCCTGATTGGCCAGCTAATCTGTATACCTTTGACATCAGCCGGAAATGTGACGCTCCTTACCATGTTTGAAGGATTCGTTCACAATGCAATGCTAACAGGAGTTAACTTACAGGCTGAGAGTCTTGCCTACATCACCAATCCCAGGAAGTAAACTGTTGCCTACAATCTGTGTATTTGTTGTACTCCAAGAAAAGAGATTTACGTTGGAGACGATAACTCGCGTCTTTGTTTACTTTGGGGTTTGTACCTTTTGCATATCGTTAACATGTACTAATACACACTTACACACCAAAGGAAATGTAAAATTGTGAATCGGATAATTGGTGATCTTTAATAAAATCTATAAAGAAAAGAACTGACACAAAATGTCATTATTGATCGGATGTTTGTGTGTTCTGGTATTTATATGTCTATATTTTAAATCTTTCCTTGCGTACAATATAAGATTTTTTTGTTTGACAGCTTTCACACATTGTTTGGCAGACATACTGGAAATACAGTTTGGCTTCGAACTAAATTCAGATACAGATACATTTATTTTATACAAATAATCAAACAAGTTATTTCTTTCAGCAGCTTAGTTTTAAAAGCAATAACGAAAGCATGCAGGCTGATAGCCGCAAATTTTTGAAAAGGGAGTTTCTCTGGGAGTTTTATTTGTTGTCATAACTTTAGAAAATGGGATTCTATGTTATCAACTGGAAATGAAACCAAGCTAAAAAGTATACTTTTTTGGTTGTTGTGTTGGTTATGGATTGTTATGACTCCTTTTTACCAACTAATATTTTTACGTGTTGATTTACTAATATATGTGTCTACAAGTCACATCACTGTGTTGAAGGCCTTTAAACCTTTAAGCTTTTGTGTTTGTTTTGGCAAAATCAAATTTTGCCTGCTACAGTTCTGTCCGCACTTTCCCAAAGATGCTGCACATTTCGAGAATATGAAACAAAGGTGGACATTGTGTGGGATAACCATTAAGTTTTATGGTTTCCTGGTTTCCTCTACATTAATGGTGTCTTGCTGAGGGACATTTCCAGAAAACGTAGATCACCAAATCTTGCTCACTCAGATAATGTTTAATAAAGGTCTGAGCCAAGTTAAATGATTCATCTCAGATGGAATTCATCATGGCCTCTCATATCTGCATGGGGCAGAACATCTGGTCGTACATTCTTGCATAGTGAAGCCAGGCCACAATGATCATGTTGATAATGACGAGTACCATTAACATCTGGATAGAAAGATAGGCAGAAGTACCATCGGTCATATCTAAATGTTTGGATGGAAACAACTCAGCTGTACAAATGTGTTTGTATGGAGATCATAGGCTGAGTCTTTGAACTCACGGAGGAGCTTGTAACCGTAAAACCTGTCTACTGGTAATGCATTAGCCAAGTTTGCTGTACGTTTGATAATAAAAAGGTTTAATCTTTCTTAAAAAGCTTGAAAGCACCAAAAAGCCATTGAGGACTGATTTAATCAAATGATGATTTGATATTTAAAAGAAAGATTCATCCAGAATCTGATCAGACAGAAATAAGCTTTCAGAGAGGAGGTCCCGCTGGGTTCTCTAACCTGCTGGAGCTTCCCATCAGGAAACTCTTCTGCTAAAATAGGTTTCCCAGTTTCTCTCCTGACTGGCAGCTCCTAAAATCAAAACCTCTTTGGCACTGATTCTTCCATTCGTTTCAGTTTTGTTAGCTGGATTAATATTAGCAGTGAACAGTCGACTGATACTTGTCACCTTTGCCTGTCAATATTTGTGCTTGTTTAATTTCCAGTTTAACCAATACACCGTACACGGATTCCTGGCAATAATTAACTTTGTTCAAAATACATTTTACTTCCTACATCTAACATTGAACAAGTGTTATAAGCTCCTGATTATTAGCCAAATAAATTTGAAATATTTTTTATTAAAGGTTATTGATAACACTTTACAATAAAGTTGTAATGTTAGTGTACCCATTTAGCCCACTTCAGATGTTTGTTCATTATATTGACTTTATTCATATCTTAATTTTATATTCTAAAATGTACATCAAATTATTATTTGTTAGTTTATGCATTAGCTAACATGAATTAACAATGAACAATACTTCTACAGCATTTATTAATGTTAGTTCATGTTATTTACAGGGTTCCCACGGGTCCTTGAAATCCTTGAAAGTTTGTGAATCTGGGAAAAAAATTCAAGGCCCAGGGAAGTTTTTGATAATATACATACTATAGGTCATTGAAAGTGCTTGAATGTTTTTTATGCAAGAAGTTTTCTAGAAAAAAATCCATATTATTCCCTGTGTAGTGTAGGATATCATAAAAATTCTAGACGTCACGTTTTAAGCACACGTGCTACACTGTTTGCTTTAAATGCTTATATCTTCTGTATGTGAATGTTGATGATTCATACCAAAATGCTTTTTTGTATTTGACACATGAAAACGTCTCGTGTTACATATGTAACTGTTGTTCCCTGAGAAGGGCACGAGACGCTGCGTCTTCCTCGCCATACTTCCTGCGTCCCTGTAACGCCGTCTTTGGCAATATTTCAGATAGCGATATACTTCCTGTCTCCCGCGTCACCCTGTCTTTGTCATTAAGCCTCACTATTGGTTGAATTTGATTTACACGTTCAGACGCACTTACCCCTGGAGGCGTCCCCAAAGTGTCACCGCAGTGACGCAACGCGAGTTCCCTCGAAAGGGAACTGTAACAATGTATCTTAAAAGGTAACACGATATAACCTTTCACTTGAAATGTGTCCCCACATTTAGTCCTTGAATTTAAGGATATTGGACCTGGAAAGTCCTTGAAAGGTCCTTAATTTTGAAGTTAATTAAGGTGTTGGAACCCTGCATTTACTAATATATTTAAATAGTTAAAAGTAATGCACCATGAACTAACATGAATAGCTGTATTGTCATTAACTAACATTAACAAAGGTTAGTAAATGTTGAAAAACTATATTGATCATTGTTAGTTCATGTTAGCTAAGGCATTTACTAATGTTAACAAATGTAACCTAATTGTAAAGTGTTACAGTACAAGGATTTTATAGTTGTTAACCTCTGTGCAAAAGAGATGAGTTTTTTATAATTATCACATATGCCGATAATTATAAAATTTCAAATAGTGGGCAATATATCGGACTATCACTAGTTTTGTTTACGTGGCACAGACGTAAATAGAAAATGTCATTGAAATAACTGTCATGTGTCACAGATTGGTCCCAGAATGGATTTTCAATAAGTTGATTTGCAGAAAGTGAGCTACATTATTAAATTGTCCATAGCTTTGTTTGCAGCACCTGTATGTGGACATCATTGCATTACTGAGATTGGATCTATTTTTAGAGTTATTCTGTAATCACAGGAACTCTATGAACGATCTCAAAAACCGTTCGCACAAAGATCCTGTTTCAGCACTACGGTGATCATTCCGGAAGTCATAATCTGATTGATGGAGGGAAACTATGGTAGTCAGCACGTTCTGAATTTGAGATGTAAAAAACATATTGAGTCTCAGTCCCAGACAGTATAAGCGTAACGTAATGCGATCGTTCAGTCTATTGGAATATATCAACCTGGACAACTAGCGTACAATTATTTAACTTTTGGAAATCATATGCATCACTAATTTAGTAAAATTCAGTTACAGTTTCAGTTTTGTGGTGAATTATATTCCAAAATATCATGATGGCTGCAAATGAAATCTGTGACCAGAAATGTGCTTTAATCCATTTGAAAATGTATATTTACGTCTCTGACAGGGACCAGGCTCCTGTAAGTGGATAAAGCTCAGGGATTTATAGGAAATGATTTGCTTAGTGTGGGTGTTGGTTGAAAGCTCAACTATCTGAGACAGGGGAGGAGAGTTGAGCTTTAAATCTGAATGTCATTGCAAAAAGTATTTTATCTTTAGCAATTTTCCTTCGGAAAATTATTTATCAGACAATCTTTATGAATCTCAGTCACCCCAAGTTACCTCGCACAATTGATTTTAGCATTTTTGTGACTTTGTTTTCTTCAAATACCCCCAACCTTTACTTTAACAAATTTTAATCCTATTTTGCTCGCCAATTTCATATTGTAGTTGTTCAAATAAACACACAATTTGATTTGTTAAAGTGAGGAGTACTGGATAGGCAGGGTTTGACGTTAGCTTTGTGGATGCAGGTTGGGGGCGGTTTGCCGTGAGTTCCCAGTGCCACTGTGACGTCCATCTGGCTATGCGCTTAGCCTCGCTCTCATCCACAATAACATTTGCTATGATTAATTCTGTATCCTGTGACAAGAGGCGTTTGCTCGCCTGTCAGCTGATGTTAGGGATTTGGGGAGGAAATCATAAACTGTTAAATGTTCTCCTACCATTGATGTTTTTTCGATGCCAAAATCGAAAAACTTTATTTAAGCTAGCTCATGGCCATAATACATTTTGAGACACTAAGCATTGTTGATGAATTTCAGATTTTTTTATATTTAAGTTAAGAAAGAGTGACGTCAAATGCACATCAATGCTAAAATTAAAAATAAAAGACAAAATGAAGGAACTTTTATTACAGAGTTGCTTTAATCATCATAGTAATGTGTTTGTCGATTTCTAAAAAATCATAGTGAGGACTATGCCATAATTTTATAGTTGTATTTTACATTTGATTACTTTTTTTAAATTATAATATTTGTTTTGTATTTTGTGTCTTTGCTTGTAATTTGTTTCTTTGTGTTTATTTTATTGTATCATTAACTGTTTATTGTCAATATTTACTTTCTAATACTTTAATTACTTTATATTTCTTCTTACCATAGTACGAAAATTATATAAGCATTATTTCCAAACATATTCAACACTTTCAACTTGGATTAAGGAATTATTAACCTACAAGTTAATATCTATAAAATATCTACATTTACATATATTGATTTAAAGCGATACTCCAGCCAAATATCAAAATGACCCCATGATTTACTCACCCTCAAGCAATTCAAGACATACAGGTCAATTACCTTTCAGACAAACCATCTTGGAATCACGAGATTCACTGTGCTGACTCCAAGATGGCGTCAATACCGGAAGGTAGTTATTTTTTTTTTTTTTATAAAGTTTGAAATATGGATATACAAAATTGCATTGATTATATGCAGAAGACCTTTATTATCTCGTTGGAGCCATGTGGATTACCTCTGTAAAGGATGAATGCTCTTATCTGGGGTTTAAAGACAAAAGTTGTTCCCTGATTCCTGTTTTCTACCATTATAAGCTTGGAAGACCAAGGACATTTACTAAAATAACTCCTAATGGACATATGTATTAGGGATCGACCGATATGGATTTTTCAGTGCCGATACTGATTTTTGTTTCATCAGCTGCCATGTTCACCGATGCCGATACACATAAAACGAGCAAATATCGGCCCGATATATCGGCTAATATGTATCTTGGGTTGATTGAGGGTGAGTAAATCATGGGCTAATTTTGATATTTCACTGGAGTATCCCTTTAACAAAGTGACATGATTTATTTTGTAGTTAAATTAGCTATAAAGTTAGCATGAATGCTAAAAGAGTCATCAACAATTTGGCATATGGCTCCAGTCTCCTTTCCTGGGTGATTTAACTGAGTAAATCAAGACCTTGGACACCCCTCGTCATGTCGAGAGGGCACAATTTGTCTAAAGGGAATATTTTGGCAGGCAGGCTGTGTATGCAGACAAACAGTCGGCCAAACAGCATCACAGCCTGGAGGGACAAGATAGCGACTACAGCATTTGAATCAGTACATTGGTATATTTAGATCAATAATGGGCGGTCCCTCCATTATGGGTGTTACCTGTTAGCTCTGACGGGCTCTGCACCTGCCATTGAAAAAAGTCCAAATCCCCGCAAATGCTGTAATCTATGATAGTCTGAGAGAATTAGGGACAAAGATTTACATAGGTTCCCACATATGCAAAGAAATGACACGGTTACAAAACTGCATGTTAAAAATTCATATTAGTAATAATTTTAACATTCAGGTCAGGTTTTATTGAGTGTCCAGGGAATTAGCCAAGTCTCACCAAAATTAAATGATTTTTTTTTAATCAGGGGAGCGTTACCCACATGGCTGTACCTCAAGTGATTTGCACTGCTGGTTTTGCTCTTCTTCTTGTTATATCTCAGCAAATTAGATGATATTCTGTGAAATGGGGATTAAGGAATCGGGGGCAGATTTATTTCCCCGCACCCACTAGCAGCAGGTCAAATATGAACTGATTTTTAAAAGCCTCTGCAGAAGTTATTGATCCAAAGAGCTGAGACCAAATTGAGCCGATTACAATTTAAATGTCACAATATCATGAATGTGCAAGAATGAGTACTCAAATGTCCTTAAGGCACTGATAGTGGGATTGAAATGCAGTCATGTTTAGGCTGTTTACTGAGTGACCTTCAACCAGATAGCTTACTGTCATTTTGACCTCATATTGTTCGAGACCCATATGATTTTTTTTCTTTGGAACACAAAAGGAGATGATTTATACAATTTATAATTTATATATGTATAATTTATCAAATATAATAATCTTGGTTTAATTGTAATAGTATGATTTTGGTTAGATGTTTATATTACTATATAATTTCATCAGTTGCTAATTTGAGTTTCTTTCAGGCTCATGCAAATTATCCAAATTATATTCCCGCATGCATCATTTATTATAACGCTTAAGACAAAAGAGTGTTCATGTGAAACTACAAGTTAGACAAGGAAAATATTTTCACTTAAAGAAATACATTTGCATAAAGGGTTAATGCATTATATGAAACAAAAATCTTAACCTTTCTACTTTAGCTCAAAGTATATATAATAAAGTAAACACCATTTTGACAGAGTCATGATTTGACTTGTAAGTTTGGGTAGTAATTTGGGTAGAAAAGACAACGTGACGTGAAGCTCCTCAGTGATGTGAAGTGTGTTTGGGTTCATGCAGCGTTGTGCGGAGCGGTTGGGCTGTGATCGAGATGCCGTGGGAGCGATGTGGGAGTAGACTTCTTTTTGTGTTTTCAACTTGCTCTTCTGGTTTTGGGTAAATGTGGTAGAAAAGACGACGTGACTTGAAGGCAAATATCCCTGTGTGCTTTTCAAACCATAGTGCCTCAGTGATGAGGTGTGTTCGGGTTCACGCAGCTCGCATGGAGCGGTCGGTGTGTGATCGAGGTGCTCTGGGAGCGATTCGGGAGCAGACAGTGTTTTCAAATTGCTCTGTGATATCACACGCCGAGTGTTCTGCGCAGTGCTGCAAGTTTTCATCATAAACCACACATGTTTGTAGTGCTATCACTAAACAACTTTATACGCACACAATCCTCGTTTTGGAGATTTCTGTGCCCTTCCCTAACTCTAAATCATTATTAGATCACCAGTATTTGGTGCACAATAAACAACCTGACATTATCTTATATGCCCTACTGAAAAATCCAGCTAAAACCAGCATAAGCTGGTAGCTGGTTTTAGCTGGTTTAAGGTGGTTACGCTGGTCCTCCCAGTCTGACAAAGCTGGTCATGCTGGTGGGACAGCTGGTATTCCAGCATGACCAGCTAAGTCCAGCTAGACCAGCTTAAAATGTGACCAAAACACACCTAGACCAGCTTACTACACCAGCAAAACCAGCTTCCTACTAGAGCTGAAGATCTTTGCCCGAACCCGACGGGACCCGTCGGGACCCGACGGGCTCGGGCGGGTTCGGGCTTCATTTCTAACATTTTACACAGGCTCGGGCCGGGCTGGGGCTTGCGCTCCGGCTTTGTGAGGTAAATGAGCGGTCAAGTTCAATGCTGCTGGATGCATCAGTAGCGCAGGACCGCGCTGAATTCATTTACAGTGGATTTAATGATTTTCCTCATCAAAAACATGTAGCCTAATCTTGGTGAGTAGGTTGTTCAATGTATAACTAAATATGAATCGAGTCTTAAATACGTAATTTAGACAGAGGATATAGACTAATGTTGGCAGTAATGGAGAGAAGTGCCGACGCAAATCCCGCGGAGCCTTTCTCTTAATTTCGTTATTGCCAAATACCCATCTTTATTCAGAATGTATTATCTTAATTTAATTCGTTAAGAAATAATAATTTTATTGGCATATTTATAGTGTATTGCATAAGCCTATTTAGAATGAGATGTTACAAAGTTACAGATTACTTATTTTATTTCTTTGTTTCAACTTCCAAGTGGCGTGTAGATTATTAGTCATGAATAAATAATGTTAAAACCTGTGTAAATTTCTCATTCTTGACAAAAGCTGTGTGTGTGCGCACATTTAAATAATGTCGGGCTGTAAACGGGTTCGGGCTTTTAAAAAGCTGTCAATCTAAATGTACGTTCGGGTTCGGGCTGCATTCTGTCGGGCTCCGGACATTTCGGGCCTAACTTTTAAGGCCCGATTACAGCTCTACTTCCTACACCAGCAAAACCAGCTAAAACCAAGCTGGGGACCAACTAAAACCAGCTCACCAGCTTATGCTGGTCTTAGCTGGATTTTTCAGTAGGGTGGCCTGTTTTCATTGCACAGTACGGCTGACTTTTGGGGGTTTTCCACTGTAAAAATTCCTTGTTGCACTTACATTAAGTTTTCAACTTTATTGACTAGTGAGGTGTTGCTATAAATGATTAAAATAAAGTTGAAATAACTTGAGCTAATACAACTTTATTTTTATAATTGTTAGCAACTCCCCACTAGTCAAGAAAGTTGATATGAATTGTAAATTCAAGTTGGTTAAACGTAAAAATTTTAGTGCATCAAATAATCTTTTACAGTGTAGGTACTTTTTAGTACCACCTCGGTTGAGGTTCCATAACATACCTATACTAAAATGTGACGTGTAAACACTGCAGATTACTGATTGGTCATAGAGAATCATCATTACTAGCGTCATAGCTTAAGATTAGCTTACCCTTGTGCGCCGTCAAGCAAACCAATTGATGCCATCTGTGCTTTATTGTATAAGTTTCCCAAATTCCGCTTTATAAGTGAAAAACATCGATCAAGAAAACCATTCCATAGATATGCTTGTGTTGTCCGTTTGTTTGTATCGCGTTTATGATGATGTCATGGCAGTAAAGGTGACGTGACTGTAATGGTGCATTCACAGCAGCCGCGGTAGAGGCGGCAAAAATGCGCTATTCGCGTAGTTGAACATTTGAGTTTACTCGCTTAATTCGCACGTGAAATTCTAGTCATTCGAGACATTCACGCGGAAATTCACGTCATGGGAGGGGCTTCTGCGACTGCTGAGACTCGCTCGCTTCCTGTAATCACGTCACTACTACAACAAGGTCCTGATTGGTTAACACGGCACGGAAATCCGCCGAAGTTCCGATTTTTCAACTTGCGCGTTTCCCGCGGCAACGATCAATTCGCGCCTACAGCACCGCAGGATGCCTTATCGCGTCTTTGTATTGACTTAACATGTAAATCACTTGCGCTTGCCGCCTCTACTGCATCTGGTGTGAACCCTGCATATGGATTATTCTATATTTCCACCCACTTTTCAGCCGTACTAAATTGCAGTGGAAAACTAAACCAAGCCAAAGTAAAGCAAGCCGAGCTGATGCACGTCGTGCCAAGTCTAGTCGTATGCCATTAGTGTCCTTCATAATCCCAGAGCGTTATTTGATTATTAATAAAGTAAGAGAGGATTTTTAGTTTGGTGCAGAAATATGTTTAAGTAAAATAATGTAAAAGCAATTGATTCCTTTAACAGAGGCAATGGCTTAGAAGAAGCAGTTGGACATTGATTGTCTTTGTGTTTCTATTTTTATGGCTGCCCTTCCTGCTGATTATAGAGACGGTTAACATTTGAGAACTTGTGAAAACAATGTGAAAGAAATCCATGAGGGAGAATTGGAGGCTGAGACGGAAATTAAGGATGGCAAATTGTGATTGATAGAGTATATAACACAATGACATACAGCTGAATCTAAGGTTTGCTGAGGTAAGCACACTATTCAAATGAATGGGGTGATGGCGGC
Organism: Misgurnus anguillicaudatus; assembly: GCF_027580225.2. Taxonomy (NCBI): domain Eukaryota; kingdom Metazoa; phylum Chordata; class Actinopteri; order Cypriniformes; family Cobitidae; genus Misgurnus; species Misgurnus anguillicaudatus. The sequence continues at coordinate 11,330,447 of NC_073345.2, forward strand.
ACTGTTGGATTGATGGCTAATGCCAGGCCAAGCTGTGGATCTGTTCGTTCCGCCTGGATTTAAAAACACTACGCCCAGACTTTATTCGTCGTTGTTTGTGCTGTCTCTTGTATTTAAATCTCTGTGGTTCTCACAGTGTCCTGTTATGATTGACTGATTTTTTACACTGACTTCTAGTGGTGGTGCTTAAAGGCCTTTCACGAGAACATAGTAACAGATGAACACTGCACCAGGCCACGTCATTCCTGGCAAGAGATCTCTTTCTGCTCCGGTGGGGGCAATCGGACTGCCGCAGTGGAATTTTAATACCCTGCAGGCATCAATCAGTGAAAATAGAGTTCATTTTACCTGATTTTGTTGCGTTTTCTACTTTTCTTATTGGTCGCGTTACGGATTTGGGATTTTTATGCCTTTGATTCTTATCATCTTAGTATGTTGGAGATCACCAAGAACATATCTTGGAATTCTTGATTAAACTGTCATCTTCAGAACATCGGCATCATGCTTATGGCCATGATTATTAAAGGGGTCATAGCATGAAAATCTGACTTTTTCCATGTCTACGTGCTATAATTTGGGTCCCCAGTGCTTCTATCAACCTAGAAAATGTAAAAAAGATCAATCCAGTAACTTAACCAGTAAACCATTCTCTGCGAGCATGTGAAAAATTAGGTTGTTCAAATTTCGCCTGTCTTTGAGGTAGGTAGCAAGGCCAATTACAATAATACCGCCCCTTTATCTGCACTATCCAACCATGGCACTGCCATTTAGTGCAGAGAGAAAGAGAGAGAAAAAATTATTGAAAGCACAATTGAGTTTCAATTTCAACAAACCACTATCATTGCGATCAGTGTTTGCATTTCATCAGCTCATTTGCATTTTAAATGATACAACCAAAAAACAGCACATTTTTTCTCGCACTTACAAAGTAGCAATTTTAACATGCTATAATAAATTATCTGGGGGGCATTTTGAGTTAAAACCTCACATATGCACTCTGGGGACACCAAAGATTTATTTTACTTTTTTTTTTAAATCTCATCATATGACCCCTTTAACTTAAAAATATTAGTTATCTCAAAAAAGTTGTCAAACATGTTGAATTAACTTAAAATTTTAAGGCAACCAGGGAACTTACTTATGTAGTGCGCTCTTGTGATGTTGTTTTTTTGGCCTGCAGAGGTTGAAACAAGCATCTCAAACACATGAGACAGCGTTAGATCTGCACAAAATTAATTTAGAAGATTTCGCCTTGTAATCAGTGGGAATAAAACACGAGATTTAACCTTTCATCTGGTGTCATATTGATTCAGAGTGAGGTTCTGAACTTCCTCATTCCTGTTCGTATGGCTCAATAGATACATTACAGATTCTTTGTCCAGGTTTTATCTTTTAACTAAAGTCGACAGCGTTTTAATTGTCTGAACAAGAAAAGGTCTGTCAATGTGGAAGCCTTTCACCTTCTAAGAATAAAACCGGCACATCGGAGATCTCACCTTTTTCTTCTAGTGTTGAGATCCGTGATTGATGCGATTATACAGGAGTCTAACTGTCCTGGCTAAATTTAGCCGTGGAACGACTGAGACTGTAATTGAAAACGGAAGAGGGATGTCGCACTTTTTTCAGTCTGAATTCAACCTCTGATCATCCTTCAGATGAAAGTGTAACTAATGATTAAAATAACCTCGGGCGTCCACCTGTACTTTAAACATACAGTAATACTCTCTTGTTTAGCTTCAAGGATCTCATGTTTCCAATCCAAACAAATACTTCATTTAGACTCCAAGACTGAAATGAGGCAGAAAATGCTGTTTTAGTACGAATTTTAGTATGAATGAGTCTATATAAGGTAATATGTATCTTATCACTTTCATAATCTGGTTAAGAGATCATGACTAATATGAATTTAACCATTTCTGGATAATTTTTGCACTTACAGTAATAAAGCCACTAGGGCTGCAGCTATCGATTCTTTTTGTAATCTATTAATCTAGCACTTGATCGATTAATCTGATCATTTTTTTAAATTCTGTGTTTTTAAACAACCAAAACAAATGATGCATAACGAAAATGTTGTGGGTGTAAAATGATCTATTTGACCATTTTACAGCCACATAGAAATGATTTATTAAAAAAAAAATCCAGAGGTATTGATTCCAACTTCAACATTTGTCTCCAAAATTAAGCCTATTTATTGCAGTTTTTACCCATTTAGTGTTTGTACTGTAAGCGCCAGTGCCAACAATTAAGCAATTTAATTTATAATATTGTTGCTTTATTGCAATTAGGTGTGGCAGAAATACATACATTCATTTTCAATAGAACGCTCCATTTGGTTTGCATCACTTGCATTGCGGTGCATTTTAGGTGAAGCATCCGTTCGAAAAATCACGAGTAACTCGAGGAATCGTTTCAGCCCTTAAAAGCCACATACCTTCTATGTAGATGTCAAAGAACAATTTAACACAATATTTCAATGCATTCTTTGGCATCTTTAACAATAAAATATTCATATTATATAATATTGCTTTTTTATTGATTTGATAACATTTATTTCTTTTTAGGTATGTTAAAACTTATGCATATCCAAATTGTTATTATTTCTTTATTTTGTTATTTCTAGACACGGTTATTTTTAGACTTCAACAATATATTCAAGAATGTGCATTGTGAATGTTTTATTATTAAAGATGGCAAAGAATGCACTGAAATATTGTGTTAAATTGTTCTCAGTGTATGTGGCTTTATTACTGTAAGTGCAAAAATGATCCAGAAATGGTTTATATGTCCATTTACAACCCTAGGATTTGCATTTAAAATAATATGGTTTATTATTACCTTATTTGAAAGGGTCATGAATAATAATGTTGAGCTCTGCTCTGATTGGCTGTTTCTCAGAGCAGCTCCTTCAGTAGCTCGGTGTAACAGAGCTTATGTTTGAGTCTGTATCAGACAAAGTTTACGTTTTTTATAGTATGGACCTGCAAAACGTAACTGTAACATCAATAGTAGAACTTTAGCCTGAACGCTAGCATATAGTATTGACTAGCATATAGCGCTAACTCAGCAACTACAACTTTGTTTTTAGCATTTTAACAACATTGTAATTATGTTAATGTTGTGGGCGTACATCTAGACTGTAATGTCACAGTCTGTGTTATAATGAGATTGGTCTGGTTTGAGGCGGTCTTTTGCATGCACAAGGTTTACATAAGAAGGAGGAAACAATCATGTTTGAGGCTCATAATATGTCCTTACCATATACAGATCTCTTATTTTTCATCTATGCCTAAGTAAATACAGTTTTCCTTGTACGGCACCTTTAAATAAATGGCATTGATGAGTTTATTCAGAAAAACAGACATTTCACTCTTAAGCAAGCACTTGAATAATCAATGCTGGTAAGTAAGAGCATTTCATTTAACTCAGTTATCAAACCTGAAAGTGTTTCATTTTATTTGAGTCCATCCCCATCCATTTCCTTTTGGCTGGTCCGGAAGCTTCAGTCTGTGGGTGTTTTGTGAGGATAACAGGATTTGCCCCCTGATGATGAAGGCAGTTTCACAGGAATGGTCTGCGATCACAGTGCTGTAGTGTTGGACAGAATGGAGTGTGAATCTGTCTGCTGACATATTTCTGAGATTTGTCTTCTCGCATGTGCATCATAGTGGGTCAAAGAAGCCAGAGAAGAGCTATTTATTTATTGTTTAAGTGGCTTCACATTTTAAGCATGAGAAGACATAAATGTACAGTTTGAATGGTGCTTGATTTTTAATAGCACACCTGATATTTACACTTCTACTCTCCAGGCAAAACTATTTCCTATATCAGGTCACACACACACACGAATCGCATGCTTCCAGAATTAGAGCGAGCGAGATGCTCCAGAATCACGCGGGTTGTAATTTTTGGGACAAAACTCCCACTGCTTCAGTTTATAGTGACTACTGTGACCAAGAAATAAATCTGTGCCAAGACCTCCTGGTAGTAGAAGTCTGCTGATTCAGATATCAGCATCTCTCCTCCCTGGTGGACCGTCCTCGTCTATTCTTTTACAGCGATCCCTTACTAATTCAGAGAAACGACTGTTTTCACAGATATAATCCATATGCATCTCATCCTGTTTTTCCTAATAGCTGGCTAGTACATGTGGGCTGTAAGCACAAGCCAAGTCATCTGTGGTTTCGGCATGTTGTTTTCTTCTTCTGACAGATGGCTAGTCAGTATTCAGTGTGAAATGATGGTACAAATTGTGTTTGTTTGTCATTTCGGCAGTGCGGTTTCAATCGCTGACGCTGGTAAAATCTATAGAGGGCCACTGGCACAGACAGTTGTCTGATTGTACTAGGATTTGTCAGTACAGTCTTTACTACAGATCTTTCTCCATTTTGAGGTGGTTTTGATTGTTTTTTCAGGCAACATTGTCTTAAAGGGACCGTACCTTTTTTGTTTCTCAGAAATATCATGTTATTCAACATGTCTGGCACCAACAACAGGTTTAAAAGTGTTCAGCCCACTATAACTTCCTGTTTTTGGTATTGTACAATGCATAATAACCATGAGAAATTCTGAATGATCTGTTTTTGACATTTTTTATTCTGGGTGGACTTGGGAGGGAGTCTATTGTGAGCTTAACAAATGTGTCAGCACCATACATAAAATTAAAGGGCCCATATTACGCAAAATCCACTTTTACAAGGTGTTTAAATGTGTGTCGGCAGTGTGTGAACATAAGAATTTTACAATGAAAAAATTCATCCATTCCTTTACAAATTCCCATTAAATCAAAGCAGCCTCATTAGACATGCAGTTTTGATTCTCTTGTTAATGTGACGTCACATTGATAAAGCCCCGCCCACAGCCACTGACTGACTGGCTAATTTTACCCAAAAGCTTTTCCGAATGTGTTTGTTAGCACGTTGTAGCACTAATGCGGTTAAAGATACTACTGTCCCAGACTGTTTTTACAAAAAATTAGATCTATTTTAACCGAAAGCAGTAGCTCATTTGCATTTAAAGGTTCAGACATGAAAACAGCACTTTTTTGCTCTCGCCCAAATAGAGGCATTTTGAACATGCTTTAACAAGGTATTTTGAGCCGAAACTTCACAGACACATTCTAGGCACACCTGAGATTTATATTACATCTTGTAAAAATGGCCTTTAAATAAAGACTTTAAAAACAAACAAGATATATAAAATTTTTCATTACGTAAATACTTCAGTCACTTTAAATGCTTTCAACCATTTAGAGCTTAGCAGGTTCTTTTGCTGTTTGTGTTTGTATATAAAGCTACATTTAATATTTGAAGAGTTTCGTTGCAAAACGAGATAACCACCGTTTTTTCAATTGTTCAGAAATCTCGTTTTTTGGTTGTGCATTCCAATTAATTTCAATGCAACTGCAGTTGGTTTGTTTTGATTTAAACATTCATAACTTAAAAAATACAGCTAAGTAGCACCATAAAACAAAAACTAACATGATAACATAGTAATAAACATGTTTTGACAAAAATGTAAAAAAAAATGGATATATCTCGTTTTGCAACGAAACTCTTCATTTATTATAATAAGTTAAGAGCTGATGTCACAGCTGTTAAGAGCTGATGTCACAAGTTAAGAGTTGATGTCACAGCTGATGTCATCGATTATTTCGACTAAAAAAATATGCATGTTCCACTGTTCATGTTTATTCATTATTATTGTTGGACTTGGCTCCTTAAAAGTACATGTTCCTTTACGGGAAATCTTTGCACTATATTAGGCTGTATTTATGTTGGATTTTGCACCTCATTCATAATGTTTTTTTTTTTCAGTTTTTGACCCAGAACTTGTGTCATTAAAGCAACACTATGTAGTTTCCATGTAAAAATGACTTACAGCTCCCCAATGTGGTTGAAAAGTGCAACAGTGCCTGGTATCAGACACTCTTCTGCAGGCAGGGGGAGGGGCGGGGCTTTGTTTCCTACCCTCCACCGCCACTTTCAGAGTGTGCTTGTAGCAGCTAGGAGGCTGCTCAGGTTGCAGCAACAGTACAATTTGTCCAGTTAAAAGTTGTTCTATCACTGAAATAATTTTAGAGACATTATTTAAAGGTAAAAAAACTACATAGTGTTGATTTAACAGTACATGATGCCTTAAAGTGTGTTTTAATTCTGGCACTTTATATTTTATACTGGGTAATTTCTATCAAGAAGTATTTTTTAGAAAATTAAATGGTAAAGGTTTGCAATACTAATGGTAGAAGTTGTACTAATAATTTATTAGCAAAGTAGCCAGTGGATTAATCATCTAATTAAAACAATAACCATTTGATTAACTGAAAAATGATTCATAGATTAGTTGACTAATCGGAAAAAAATCAGTAGATTAATCAACAAAAAAATTAGCTGCAGCCCTATAATAAATCTTCAATTTGTCCTTGGTCATTTATTTTTGTAGCTCAACTGGTAGAGCATTGCATTAGCAGCACAGAGGTCATTGGTTCGATTCCTACAATGTGTTGAATTAATGGACTGTAAGTTGAAATGAATGAAATCATCTGCCAGATGCATAAATGTAATATAAATGTAATCATTTGGATTTACCTGTACAGTGACAATAAAATCTTAGTGACATTTTGATGAAGTATTTTTTTTTTAAATCTGTGCTGTATGTTTAGGTGGGCTGCACCACCCCTAAGCCACACTGTTGTAGTATTCAGTCAGCCTGAGAGGTTTATGATGTGTGACTTAATCAAAGCACTTGTAGGTTATTGTCTTGTAACATTAATGCAGGCAGTGGACAGATGTGCTGGATTTATGTTGTTTCAGTCGGTTGGCAGAGGGTTGAGTGGGAAACATTGGGCTGTTTTTCTTTTGTTTTTATCTCTTGTTCCTGTTTTCTCTCAGCTACATCTGCCAGTTCCACTTCATTGTTGTCTAGTGACGGTCCTCACCTCATTGATGAGGAGGAAATGACCCCCGCTAATGTGGGATCAGCCCACACACTAGTGGACATCTGGACCGTCCCTGCTACACTGTCCACACAGATGGCCCTTTTAGAGCATCTAGGTGAAATGACCGCTGACTGGCAGTAATATCATTGTATTGAGGAGAGTCGATGAAAGAAATAGAATAGACTGAAATGATCTCACTGCACTGGAGAATTAAAGGTGCATTGTGTGGGTTTTAACAACATCTAGTGGTGAGATTGCAGCCAACGGCTGATCGATCCACCGCTCACCCTTTGATTTCGAAACACATAGAGATGCTACTGTAGCCGCCACAGGACAAAATGTCGTCTGAGACAACATAGTGATGAAATGTGCTCTATCAGTTTGTCTGTTCAGGGCAACTGTAGAAATGGTGACTTCCATGTAAGAGGACCAGCGGTGTATGTAGATAAAAACGGCTCATTCGAAGGTAATAAAAACATTTTTAAAACATTGTGTAAGATTTTTATTCACCACTGAAAACATATTATATTGTTTTTCTGTCAATAAATCCTCCGAAATTTTACACACAGCACTTTAGGTGGTTTAAAGATGCAATGTGTAATTTTTAGAAGGATCTCTTGACAGAAATGCAAAATTATATACAAAACTATATTATCAGGGGTGTATAAAGACCTTTCATGATGAACCGTTATGTGTTTATTACCTTAGAATGAGACGTTTTTATCTACATACACCACGTGGAAGTCGCCATTTTGGGCCGCCATGTTTACAGAAGCCCTTAACGGATAAACTTTTTTTTACTAAGTTGTCTCTGACGATGACATGTTTGTCCAGTGGCGGCTATCGTAGCTTCTCTATGTGTTTCAAAAGCGAGGGGGGAGGAATTCGCAACCTCACCACTAGATGCTGCTAAAATGTACACACTGCACCTTTAAAAGGAAGACATCAATTAGTTAAGGTTAAATTTAATTATTCGATTATTACATTTATTGATTTAAAATCATCTTTTATCTAGAAGTCTTCATTAACTTAATTTTCTGTTGTTTAGCTTTGAGTATAAAACTTTAAATGAACCTTAGCAGTAAAAATGTATAGCATTATGGAGGATATGGTGTTTACTTCGCTCAAATAACGCACTTTACCAGTTACAGAGGCAAACCGTGAAGGCAGGCACAGACATGTGTCCAATCCTGAGAGGTGATTTCAACAGTTCAGCCTGACGGTCTAAAAGCACTACAAGGTCTTGAATGTTTAAATAACTGCATGGAGGCTTTGCAAATATGGCTGCCAAATGTGGAGACTAAAACTTGTGACATTACTTTTCAGTTTGTGTTAGCAACAAAGATCATTGAGGGCAGCTTGCACCTTATGATTGCTTCTTCACACATAGCCCATGTTTTGTTGTCTCTTGACACTTTTAAAGAGTAAAACAGTCAAGCATTGTTATTTAGAGGGCCATATGGCTTTGTGTTTTTTTTGCTAGGCGAAACATTTGAGATCTAGCCGGAAAATTCTTTATCAGGCCTTCAAATTAAAGGTGTATTTTGACTGCTGGTGCAGTTGTGCTGATAAGTAGTGTTGAAAGGCGCAGTGGATCTGGTTAATACAAAATGCCACACATTGTGCTTAAGTTGTGTTATTGTACTGAAACCTTGTAGTTGGAAGTGTAATATTTTTTTGGTTTGTTTTGTGTCAGTTTTATGTACTATCAGGTTAACTAAGTATTTTGTTTGCAGTGGAGTCAAGCACTATTATCAGCACAGTGAAGCGGTAGACAGTGATTGATTAATGATGACTTTGTTAATCATTTAGCCTGTCAGATGGTAAACAGCTTTCTAGTAACTTGTTTTTAGTGAACTTTGTTAATTTCATCTAGTTTTTTCAAGCAAGCGATGCTTCCCTTTTACGCTAAAAAAGGAAATGTTTTTTTTTTTAATCACATACACTGTTGTGTTCACAAGGATCTGCAAAAATGACAAAAAACGCTGTATTATGCGTGATAGCCAGCAGTTGGCGCTGTTACTTTGTAAAGAAACACTACACGCCTGCACACATTTCTCTACAGAGTGATAAAGGGCTCATTATACTGCCCTACAAAGCCAAAGCGCAGTAACTACGCATTTGGTCAAAATTGACAAAGTCTCCTGGTTCAATTTTGTCCCATTTCAGAGAAACGTGTGTGCCAAAATTGCAGTAAAATGTTTAAATGGCTGGTGTAAAAAACGTAAAGGGCATTTTTCTTGGTTTCAGTGTTTGCTTGGTTACTGCACTTAACCTTTGTAGGACAGTATAGTTGTGCGTAGGTCCTATGGCATCAGTGTGGGGGAAAGGTACTTTTAAAAGTAATGCATTACAATATTAAGTTACTCCCCAAAAAGTAACTAATTGCGTTACTTAGTTACTTTTCACGGAAAGTAATGCTTACGTTACTTTCAAGTTACTTTTGCGTTACTTTTTCTTACTGAGGCTTGATCTTTTTCAGGCCTTGCATGTGTTTAATATAATCGCAAAAATGTCAAGCTCTGGCCTGCTATCTCCATTTCTGACTCAAACAGAGTGCGTAATTCTGCGTTAATATGTGAAGTTTAATTCAGTACATTATTTTATTTTTAAATTGAATTAATTAAACTGAAAAGTAACTCGCATTACTTTTAAAAAAAATGTAACTCAAATATTAATGTGTACATTTATAAAGTAATGCGTACCTTAATTATTACGTAATGCACATTACTTGTAATGCGCTACCCCAATACTGTACGGCATAGCCACGACAGCGTAGGATATGCGTTGGTTTTCATATATACTTCTGCCTTGTCATCCGCGTCGACATGCAAACATACTGGAAGGCAGTATCCACGCGTGTAACAACAGTAGCAGCAAGACCGTCAATGGATGCTTTTTACACGGTGTAATCTTGTAGGGATTTAAATCAGACAGTTAATTATGATACAATATGGATTTACTCTGCTAGCGATGCAATATTTGCCGCTACGTGAAGTACTACTTTGATGGAATTATGATGCTATTCAATTAAGCAGTTCCATTTTTTATAATTTACAAATGAAACCAAAATATATAACATAAACATTTTATTAAACTCTTTGTAAATGTCAAAATCTCTGTCCCAATTGGAACATTTAAAACAACAAACTAACAAAAATACACTTTATTTAATAAAGAAAAATAAATAATGAGGGAAAAAATATCACATAAAATCAAGCTTACGATGGCAACAGTCAAAGTCTTTTAGTATTTTTTTTGCCAAAATCTGAAATAGTAACAAATAGTAGTTCTAGAAAAAAATTACTTTGCTCACTTGCTGACACTAGCAGATGAAAATAAACGAAAATGTAATCTTTGGCGGAAATTCATAGATGAATATTACATCAAGGAATGAGGACGTGAAGAATGTCAAAATAACGCCTCATATCGATATTTTATGTGTGGCATCGATGTATCGTTAGAAATTTAATCGATGTATTGATCCATATTGATGTATTTTTAAACCCCTATAACCTTGTAATTACGGTGATTACGATATGGCATAAACGCAACTTAAATTCAAACAATCATGACGGCAAAAGCATCAGGCAATTTGGTTTAGACAGAAGACCCTGGACAATAAAGCGCCAACATTTTGTAAACTTTGTTGAAGTGTCAATAAACTCATGGTTACATGGAAATTATATTAAAATCTGCACTTTGAAAGCCATTTTCAAAAGTTTACATTTTCATGACCCCAATATGGCATTGTTGTATAAACGAACAGCTGAAAAGCATAAAAGTTTTCCACTTTCGGTTGAAAACGTTTCAACGCCCCCTCAGACTATCTGTCCAACCATCTGTCATTTTGAAATAAAGCACTGAGCTTAGCTGGACAATATGTAGTGTATGGAGCAATTGTGTAGACAATATTAAATTGCATTTTCTACTTGTGTATATAAAAACTGTGACACAATGCAAACCGTTTGTATTTCGGTTTGTGTACAATGTATGCCAAATTTAAATGGAAAAGCAAAGTCCATTTGCGGTTGAATTTCCTGTGTCTTACGAGTTACGACCCTGCCATATTTTAATCTCAATAGCATCTCCCGATATGCTATTTCACTTCCTCTGGTGTCCTGTACTGAGCCTGCCAAAATTCAAATGAAATTGCAATGCCCTTTTTTGCATGCCTTGCAAAGAAATCTGTCAATCAGTGTTGGAGCGCCTTTCATTATACTTTTACAATCAACTTGGATATCATCTAATAAACATAAGCACCCCATAGTAGTGTTTCATTTGACCTGGCAGTGAAAACAACAGTGATTTGCAATGCTCTGCATGATGTCTATATATGTGTCAGTCCGTGTGACTTTACAGGCATTGCTAATGGGATGTCCCTACATTGTGGCATTGATGATGCTATTAGGATATGAAATTCTGGTTAGATTTGCCTGTAACTGCTTTCATGTCATTCACAACGATTTACAGTACATTTACATTTCATTTGGATTTACAGTAATCCAAAAAAGATCAAGAAAGTACCTCAGAGAACAGAAAAAAAACTAAAAAGACATCAATTTGAAGGGAGGGAATATTTCACCAATTTTCTGACATGATGTCACTTCTTGTTTTGGGGTTGGCAGGGTGCCCTACATATTAGTCCATAGCCTGTGATTCTTAATGAGTGTAGATGAGGGGACACAACCTCTTTCATGTCGTCGGTACATCCACTTAAAATAACTAGAACTAAACATCAATGTAGACACTGAGATTAATTAACAGTGACACTGGGTTCTCAAGTTTGGTGTCCAGTGATGAATTGCAGAACATGTGTGTCATACATGAGTAAAGTCCTGTGAATTGTAAAGTGTGGGAATTGTGGGAATATTTTTTCAACCATAAATCAAGCAGCAATGAACAAACAGTGTAATTTTGTTTAATGGACAGTACTTGATTTTTGTCTTTCCAACAGAAAATAACTGATAAAAAGTCAAAGTAACTAAACGTAAGCGTAAATGTAGACCACTGTTGGCCAATATTAACTTTGTGATTAAAAAATATGATGTGCAACTTTCTTTTTGGTGAATATATATATATCTGAAAGCATATGTAATACAACTGTATGATTTCTACGGTGTATACAAAGTTTTTTCCTAACCTTTAATGTTTAAATGTCACGCAGCCATTATATTGTCTGGCCACGGGTTTTAGCAGGTCTGCGCTTTGTACAGTACAGGTCTCGCTCTCTATGTATGGGGTGAGGGTCTGTAGACTAAATGGACACCTTGGCATTTGGGCTTCACCGCAGAAGTTCAGTGGTCATACTTTCACTTGCACTTCTTGGCTAAATGTCACTCTGCGAGAGTCCGTCTCGAATCTCTCGCTTCCCATATGGGGCCGAGTTTGATCTGGAGGCTTTGACGCTTTTCATCATGGAGATTTTACAGTCACTTCCATGAGGAGAGGAACACAGTGTGTCTGCGAGCTGCCAGCCACCTCTCTCCTGATGCATTAACTGGCCTGATGGAGAAGGCAAGAGTGTGTGACAGCAGAAATATATCATGTATTGTGCATCATATGTTATACTAAAACGCTATTGCTTCCCTGTATTCTCTGTATTCTTAAAGGCATAGTAACCCCCCCAAAATTGCGAAAATTATGTCACTGTTTACTTTTTCAATGTAACACATTGAAATATTGATGGGTATTTCCTTACAAAAATAACTATGCTTTTAAATTGTACTAATATTCCAGCTTTTTTGTTATATTTGTAGTAAAACAATTGGGTAAGGGATGTTATCTGTACATAATATCTTCAGTTTTTGTGTTTGCGCATTTGCTGCCCCTGCAGGTCAGGTGTAGTGCACTGTAAAAAGTGAAAAGTTGGTTCAACTGGTAACACCTACAAAAGTTTATTCAACTTAAAATTTTCACCTAAAGTAAAACTAAAGTAAAAAAGTAAGTTGAATATTTTTTGGGGTTACTAATTTAAAGGTGCAATTTGTAAAATATTTGCAGTAAAATATCCAAAAACCACTAGGCCAGTGTTATATATTTTGTCCAACTGAATACTATCAATATCTCTAACTACATGTAAACCGTGAAAAAATTTCCATTCAAAACATTGACACGGGGCAGTGCAGTCTCCTTTCAATGACGTTAATATCCACGTGACCCTGTGTTACCGCCTTAACTGACGTAAAAAGCTCATGACAACAGTGTCGTGGACAAATGCGGAAGTATGCCTGTTGGGCTGCATGCTTGTTTATGGACTAAGATTACTCTTTACCATCTGTCGCCAGTTGTGTCAGCAAAGACGTAAGCGTACGGGCCAACCAAACGACTCAAGAAGAGTTTAGTACAAGACGAGAGGAAGAATGAGGATCAATATCAGTGTTGCATTATCTGGATGGAGAGCTTCACGACAACGTTTAACTAGACAGATGCAGATCTTGCTTGTGTTTTACGCGACGGGAGAGTTGTTTTGATTCGTAACCCTTCAAAAATCGTATGCTACACAACATTAGTGTGTGGACTGTAATCAGTGCGTCTTCCCGCGGATGATATAATGCACATCAAAAGGTATTGTACAGCAATATAAATGGTCATTTTAAGACACTTACTAATAGAGTAGAGTTTGGTACTGTACAGTCAATCTTAATTTTACATCATAACCTCGCAATAAGATTTGTACTGCCAATACATTATGTGAAAAATCATTTTAGATTGAAGTTCGAACACTCATTTCTGTGCTCTGTTAACACGACATCAAATTTGGACTAATACTGTAACATCTATGACTAACGATTTGAACATTATATATAACCTTACATCATGAAATAAACCGATGTCATCAAACGCAACATTTATAAGACTTGTTTACCTTATCCGTAAACATGATTTCTCGTTCGCGTCTGATTGATGGCCATCAGCGGTTGAGACTACAAATCCCATAATTCCACGCTGCTTCAGAGCGTCATTACTCAACGTCATTTGTTGTAATTGCCGTTTTGGCGCCATCTAGTGGCGAATTCTACGTATTCCACCTTTAAGTAACTTAAGTTGATGCAACTTTTCACTTTTTACATCGCATATTGAATGCATCCAAACAGGATTACTTCGAGTTTAATTGGGCCTATATACAGTACTGTATGAGAGGTAACAGCATATAAAAAACATCATACACGCTTAGCATGCAACTACAAAATCTGACAGCTAAATCACCAATCTGGGGACTCAGTCTATTGCAGAGGTGTTGTTGTACAAAGGCAGCTGAGAGTTTCCACATGCATGACAGTTGGCGACACTGGGGTGGCAAACAGGATTGGTGGGCTCCCACTGATTGGCATAATTGCATGTGCTTGAGAGCATGTGGTACAGTTGTACCGTTCAATTAAGAAAATGTCAAGAGTGCCTTGATTTCACCCACTAGATGACAACCTGGATGAAGGCTCAAACCTGTAGGTGTGAATCCTGTATGGTCCAGGTGTGAGGCATGACATGGATTATAGTGGCTTGTATTTGCTGTCATCAGCTGCCACATTTGATGTTGCTGCTCCTTCTAGCATATATGGCACTATATTTGGCTTCACAATAGGCAAAGTAAAGTTAGCTGCGGTGAGACAAAGCCAGCACTGTAAAAAATGATGTAAATTAACACATATTTTTATGTTACTTTAATTTAACAAATTAAGTTAAGCAGTTTCAGCTTGTTTTTATGATTTAAGTCAAAACTTAAAATAGTAGGTTGAATTGACTTACATCACAAAAAGGTGGCTTTTGTTTTGACAGTTATTGGATGCCGGTTTGGTTGCAATGATTCATCTTTTCTCCATTTTATGCTCCCCCGTTCTCTGGTCTGGCATAAATGTAATTGGCTAGCATCTGCACTAGATTATATGCATAAGGCGATCTGATTTGCCGACGCTTGCATTGGCGCTTAAAAAGTTGAGAAATTTTCAACCTCTGCCATGAGAAACACCTGTGATGCGACGTCACAATTTAGTTCGGCAACATATGACATCACCCATTCAAAGTAAATGTAAAGCATTAACGCGGACGCCCTGTGTAGCGTTACTGTGCGTTCACACCAGACGCGTAAGAGGCGGCAAGCGTGAGTGATTTACACCTTGAAGTCAGTGCAAAGACGCAAACAGGTATACTGTATACGCGAATTAAGCACTGACGTGGGAAATGCGCGAGTTGAAAAATCTGAACTTTGGCGGATATTTGCGCAGCTTTAACCAATCAGGAGCTTGCTCTAGTAGTGACCTGATTACAGGAAGCAAGCGGAGGCAGAAGAAGCCCCTCCCATGACGCAAATTTCCGCGTGAATGTCTCCAATGACAAGAATTTCACGTGCGTATGAAGTCAGTAAACTCAAAATGTTGAAGCGTCCATCTGAGCGAATAGCTAATTTTTGCCGCCTCTTTCGTGTTTGGTGTGAAAGCACAGTTATGGAGTTGCAGTCAAATCAAGTCTTAAGTTACATTGCCTGTGAAATCTTACCCGACAGCTTAAATTATTATTATAAAATGACAATTGTGAATCGGAGCAAGAGGACAGTTTTGACAGAACTCTATACATATGTGTATCTATTTTCGAGTTTTGTGCTACTCATTAGACGTATTGGGGAAATTGACTATTCACTATTCACGTTATTTATCCATTTTCATGGACGGTTTATCTCAATTATATAAGTTTATTTAACTAAGTTCGGGAGGAGCATGGTCATGTGATCCAACCAATCAGCGCGAAGAGATGTCTATAAATAGCCATCCCTCACCTCTGTCCCGTGACATTTTTGCAGCATTCCTCCTCCACCCCATCACCTCACTCTCAGCAAGTTCATCTATCCCAGTTAAAATTATTTTATAATTATATAATTATTAAAGCAACACTAAAGAGTTTTTGCTCTTTGCTCCCCCTACAGGTTGGAAGCGGAATTGTCCATTACCACTGTCGTAAATAATTTAGCCTACTGCAGCAAAGCTGGCTCTGATTGGATTGTAGGTCTGCCGTAAAGCAAGTTTTTGTAGTTTTCACTCGAACTACAGGACCGCGACCTGACGGTTGAAAACTTCTTTAGTGCGGTTTTGGCCGATAGAGGGCTGCAAAGCGAATGTGAAAGTGCCGTTCACCCTGTTTCGAGTGGATGAACGACTGAAACTTTTTTGGAAACTTTATTTTAAGGTTAAAAAAACTCTTTAGTGTTGCTTTAAATAAAAGCCCTCGCCTCGGACAGCACGTCAAATATGCTTTATCTTTTTCCCTATTTTTAATGCGAACTTGTGCAATAATGTTCAATAAATCGGCCAGTGCTAGTTGATGATTTGTATAAAATTGACTTCAGAAAATGGCAAACTGCTGCGTGAAGACAAAGCAAACGGCTTGATGTTTTGTGGATCAGTGTGCGGATATCGACCTTGCAAGATGGCACTTGACTTCTTCTGATTGAGATAAACAACTCTCATGTTGCAAGTAGCTAACTGCCCTCCCTAGAGTCCAGTTTGATGATGAAGCCGGACCGTTAATGACACTTTGAGCATTTTTGAGTGTCCAAAATACCAAGATGTGTCCTTGTCTCTTGTGATGAAAAAAAATAAAGCCACCATTAGCATTAGCATCGAATCACCAAGGCACAAAATGGGTAACATGGAATGTGCATATGACCTCAATAACCATAAAACCGAATCGCCTGTTTGTGCAGTGACATCATAACCACATGACACAGAGCCATTATGATACATAGGGCAGCTGAAATGGATTGAATGTGAGACAGAGCATGAAAAAACAAAAATTTCACTGTTATCCAGTCAATGCATGAGACAGCTGGTATTCCCCTCATGTGTAATACAGTATGAAATGTGTTTTGCAGTTTGCTCTATGTCTTGGTGTCAGTGGGGAATCTGTTAAGGTGTAGGATGCAACCTTCCTGCACAATATGTTATAAAAGTAATAAAAAAGAGATTTTTCATTGTTTTGGTGAATACTTTCTTTTTATTTATTTCTAGAAGATGCAGTCAAGCTTAAAACTGCAAGATATGAACACTTGAAAATAATCAAACTCTTACATCACACAGCAATGACACAGTGCCACTTCATGCAATGTTACTTCCTGAAATCAGGACATTGCATTTTGTCTTCTATTCCCGAAGCGTGGTGTTTTGCTCCCTTAAAACCTAATTATCTTGAGAATTGGGACTATCATTTCTTATAAGGCTCTCACAACTGTATTGTGTGATGAAACCGGCCTTTGCCAAAGCACACCATACTGTAGGGCTCGGATTAGTTCGGTGACGGCTTCTTGGCAACCGTCTGAAGACCCGTCAGCTTGGTTTTGCTTACAGATACTGTTCACGAACCTTGTTTACAGCTGACCATCTGCTGTCGGTAAGGCTGGCCCATATTTTGTACACTTCAGCCGTAAGCTTTAGTTCTGAGGGTGGAAAGGAGAACAGTCACGCTGTAGGATCAACAGGAAGTCAATGAACTGTACACCTAGAGAGGAACACAGCTACGTTGAATTGAGCTCAGAAATCCTTCACATTTTCAAAGGATGTTGTCAGACGGCCTATAGTCCAATCCATAGGTGGGGTTTTACAGATGGGGTGGGGATGCAGTGAACAATGTATTGCATACCCAAAAAAGAAATGTGCACCGATGCGAAAAAGACAAAAAAAGAAATGAACTGATCTGACGATCCAAGTTTGGGCATTAGGAGGGCAGTGCCTGCCTGTGGTCCAGATGTGTTTTTATTTGGTGAAAATTCTCTGGGTAATGGGAACTGGAGAATTACAATAACACTCATGACACGGCATCTTTGGGAAGTGGGAGGGGCATAATGACAAATGGTCAAAGAAGACTTGTAAATTCCACAATCTAACAACACATACACATGTATAAGCAAATAAAAAAAAGTCTTCTGCTTTTGTTCCTATAGATTCTATAAGGTCAATGGTTCGATTCCCAGGGAAGACGCAAACTCAATAGAAAAAGATGTATTGATTCAATTAGGACTGCATGTTATTGATGGAAAATTAGATAATTTGCGTGATGAGATATGGTTTTGCTGATAGACGACGGACGATACAGACATATCGCCAGTAGCCTTCATGACTTGTTTGCCCATTAATTATTATTATGCTATTATTATCATCATCATAGCTTCACATTAACAGTCTTGCATAAACTGCGCATCTCTGATGCTCGAATGCATTCTCTGAACTAGGGTTGTGCCGATAGACGATATTATCGTGTATCGACAATCTTCAGACATATCGCCAATGGCAGGCTTTCATGGCGATAGTCATGACGATAGTTGGCGAATGGTTATTATTATCATCATAGTTTTACATTAATATCCACATTGCATGCTTTTCCTCGCATGAGGGTTTGTAGGCTTCACTTTACGCAGAGAGCTTGTAAATAGAGATATCCTTCTTGCACGTACCTGCACTTAATGCGCGCATCTCAACTCCTTCTAGCACTAAATCCAGCTGCGCTTCTCTCGGTCTCTCGTGCACACGCTCTTGCATATGTCCGAAGTCATTAAACTAAAGTAGTAATCCTTATGTATTTGTTCAGTTTAATGCGTTTCATGCGAGCTGAGGCAAACTTTACTCTTTGTTTAAAATATGACCCACTGCATATTGGCGCCTCTCTCACTCTTGCGTACGTGCAGAGAGATACGCTCTGTCCGAAGTCAGATATTAATCCTGTTTATGATATGCATTTAAATGAGTTGTAGCAACACGTTCCTCGTGTTTAAAATATGATTGTGTTTAAAATATGATCGCGTTTCGCTGGACCAATGTGTTTAAAAAGGCACCTCTGAGAGCACCATTGCTTCACACGTGTAGCGTTCTGCATCAGCACTAAACAAATGCATTGAATTGTTTGTATGTGCGCTCACGTGTGTGTGCGCGCGCAGATGCATGTTTTTACAGTTAAGTAATCATGATAGGGTTTTAATGACGCGCTCGCATTAATGGCATCAGTTTTAAGAAGGTTGCGGTCATGACGGTGTTGCTCTTGTTCTTTTTTGTTCACCAATCAAGTGACTTGTTATAATGAGTAAAAAATTAACAAATAAAAAAATGAGTAAACTACGCCCCCCCGATACTATCGTGTTCGCCGATCTCACAGGCTGACGATAGGACGATCTCAAAATAGGGCATATCGGCCAACACTACTCTGAACTCCTCTCAAGCGGAGGTTTCCACCTTCTGATTGGTTGCCGCAGAACGTTTTCGCCAACCGAATAGTTGCCCCTGAACCACGTCATAGCGCATTACCATAAAGTTGGGCTGATTTCAACTCTCCTCAATGCTCAAGGGCTCATTATAGTTGTGCGTAGGTCCTACGGTGTAGGTTCCGCATCGGTTTTCATTTATACTTTTGCGTTGTCGTCCTTATCGACGTCCAAACTAGAGGTCTTCTCGGGTCCAAAGAAATGTACCCGACCCGAAATGACCCCAATCACTTCATACCCGAACCCGACGTGCATAAATAAAAAATTTTAAAAGAAAGACCCGACCCGAGACAAACCCGAGAAAATTAGACCCGAGTCCGACCCGAACTAGTAAAAAAATTTTTTTAACCCGACTGGAACCGAATGTAAACGGCACTGACGTGTGTGCATTCTGCAGACCCACGCGAATCAGTCAGATAGAAAGCAACTCCGGTGGCCTTGCAATCAATTTGGCGAGCTGCTCCATTCGTTTTACTTTGTTATCTGACGACGACACCAACGTAACCGCTAAAATGTACATTTATAATTGACTGACATGTTTGTCTCAAAGAAAATGAACCTTCCGACAACCACACAATGTCGCAAGCGCTCTTGGCAAAC
The DNA here is from genome assembly GCF_027580225.2 of Misgurnus anguillicaudatus. Taxonomy (NCBI): domain Eukaryota; kingdom Metazoa; phylum Chordata; class Actinopteri; order Cypriniformes; family Cobitidae; genus Misgurnus; species Misgurnus anguillicaudatus. The sequence goes on from NC_073345.2 coordinate 11,350,222, forward strand.
AGATGAGAGGTTTGAAAAGGACATTGACGCACACAGGCGATAGAGTTCGGGTCTTCTCGGGTCCGTTCAGAAAAACACATTCATTTTTAAATTTCCCGAGACCTGATGCTGCTATTATTGTACCCGACCCGTGTCCGAGGCACATGTGAAACTTTTAGACCCGAACCCGATCGGGTCTCGGGTCGGACCTCGGGTTTTCGGATCTAAGTGGACCCGTGAAGACCTCTAGTGCAAACACACACGCAGAATGCTGGTAGGCAGTATCCACATGTGTAACCACAGTAGCAGCGCGACCGTCAATGAAGAAGCAGCTTGGCAAGTTAACCCACAAACGGAGAAGAAACAGCAACTTGTTGTGTATGATTTGAGAAGACCAGCAATGATGGAATTAAATAAACAGCGACTTTTGTTACAGTTTGAGTTAAATCACTCCTCAACTTGGCCCATTTTTGTTTTCACCGTCGCAAAAGGAAATACCTGATGGGAGGGGTTCTGGTGGACCAATCACAGCGCTTGCGGTCCGCGTAGAACTGACGCGCTGTTAAAAAATGTAGCGAGGTGCACGTCAGGCTACGGATAACCTACGGCGTACAGCTTACGCACGATTATAAATTGGACTTCACACCGTACATGATGCGCTGCTGCTCGCCGGAGCTCGCCGCCACTCATTGAAAATGAATGATTTCCGGCCACTTTGACGCTCTCGCTGGTGGCGGTGTAATAGCACATTAATGCGCATTTTTCAAAGGTGCCGACTTCGAAACAGATCCGGTGCGGATTCCCCTGGAATCTATTGTTAAGTGGGTAGCTATATATCTGATATTTCAAATGTAGAAGTCTCATATACAGAGATGAAAGTTAAGAGACTTTTTCACACATTGGGATTGGAAAGGTAGTCGTGACTAGCTTTATTAAAGGCAAGACACTTGAAGTGTTAGTTAGGGTTTGGGAATAGGAGATTTCAATGTCACCTTCAATCAAAGTTTGACAGTATTTTTCAGTATGTTGCTTTTGAGACTTCATGGAGACACATCAGATAGGAGACATGTTTGAAGAATAAATTATAATGGTGGTGGCTCTCCTTATGAATGACATTAACTTAATCTGCGGATAAGCAGGCAGCTGTATCCACAAGCATGGCATTAGCTTCCACTTTAATCAGCTTCTTTGTCTTTCTTGGGCTCCATGTGGCAGTTGCACAACTTGTTTAAATGAATTGCGGTGGCGCTCCTTTATGCAGTGAAATGGCCTCCTTATTTAAATGACAATGTGTGTCAGCTGTGATTGGATGCGGGTGATGTAAGGCCTAAATTATCCCGGACTTACAATTAAACTTGGCATCAAGGAGTAGACGTCTTTCTCAGATCTTTTGCTTTGAAAGTCACATTAAAGTATATAGTAGTATATCGTTTTCATATTTTCTGCAGTCGTCTGTGTGGTTTGGCTACTGTTGCTACTATTTTTTTTACAGTATTTTTGTTGCCTCTGGCTGATCCGCATTGCTCCATAAATAGATATCAGATATTCATCTTTGTCTTACACGTAAGACCCTTGACATGATTTTAAGCTTTTCTTTTTCCGTTTCAAATCGATGAGAGTTTCCTGCCGGTTCTGTATGAATGAGCCCTTTGAAGAGGCATGGGTTCTCTAATGATAGAAACTCTTATAGGACGAGGTTATTTTAGTTATCACACACCCCTTAACTGAATGAAATGGATGCAACTGAGAAAAAGAGTAACATATACTGTTTATGATTGCACAACGTGTGTAGTTCTCAGCATCGAAAGAAGTGTGTTGTTCTTTTAGCTTGAGTAAGCAGTCAGTGTTTGAGTCAGAGCTGCAGTGATGCTGAAGGGAATGCGACCTGATCTCCATGTGGACCCTGTGACCCGGATTCTGCTGTTATGCATCTCTTTAAATGTTTATTTATGCATTCATATATATGCATGCATGTAGGGCTGCAACTAAATATTATTTTCATAATCGATTAATCGACCGATTATTCAACTAATCGGATAAAAACCTAAATATCTACGGTACCCTGTATTAGAGTATTCACATGTAGAAGTGTACTTTGAAAAGTGCAACACGTTTTATCCACACATTAGACTTGTTTTACTTTTTTAACTAGAGCTGTCAAAAGAATAATCGCGATTAATCGCGTACAAAATAAAAGTTTGTGTTTACATAATATATCTGTGTGTGTAATTATTATGTGTATATATAAATACACAAATAACATTTTTTGAAATGTATACATATATGTATGTATATTTTTTTATTTATATATAATTTAAAGTATTTCAAAATCTAAATAAATCTAAATATATACATACATGTAAATGTTTCTTAAATACATACATGCATGTGTGTGTATTTATATATACAAAATAATTACACACAGTGCACACACATATATTATGCAAAAATAAACTTTTATTTTGTATGCGATTACTTGCGATTCATCTTTTCACAGCCCTATTTTTAACATTACATATTTCAGAGTAAAACAGGATTTGCAGCAAGGACGAAATGTTCAATGGGACTTTTCGACAGGATTGATTGTTAGCTGTTTCGTACCAGAGTTGAGCCAGGACTGAATGTGAATCTGAAGTCAGTATTTGGAAGTAAATTTTTTTTTAAACAATACGTGCTGATAAATCGTGCACAATTAGACCAGAAACATGTATTACTACATTATTTATTACATCAACATATGACAAATATATTTGTTATGTCACAGATTTTGTTCACTGGAAACATTTCAGCACGTTCTCATGTGGAAAATCTTTCCCCCTCCGACCCATCTGTACATGGGCGTCCCCGCCTCTCTCTACCTCCTAACATATTACTCTCAACCTCAAAATGGAAAACCACGTGAAACCTGTGTAATCATCGAAATTACAAATAATTACTGCCCAATGCCTTGCTGAAGTGGAAATGGCTCGGCAGGTGTCCTGCATTTTCTTAGAGGCGGCCCGATTTATTGATACCAATTGCATTTTATTCCTGTGGCACATGGACATTTCCACACGAATTCCAGGGCCTTGCTGTACCCATGACTATATAAGGGTATTTTTCAGCATCTCCACCTCCTCCCAATGCTTATGTACCGCCACATACTCTCAACACATTCCCAGACGAGGTTTCGGGTGATCACTGCCCCTCTCCTCCAGCCTTACAGGAGATGATGACTAAACAAGCCAAGGGAATGATGTCATGGTGTTCTTGCTGCAGGTCAAAGAGAAACATATTTCAGACAACCCAATCCCCCCGTATGGCCACCTCGAACAATTTTGGGTCGATTATAGCCACTGCATTCTTTTCAGTGGTTTATTTGTTCCAGAGATTCCTGAGTTTAGGAATGTGCCATTTAGAGAAAATTCCTTGTCCACCACACACAGAAACAAGCCAATCCCTGAGTCAAAATGACTTATTATTGTTTAAACTATGATGAAACAAGCCTTAAAATAAGCTTAAGGCTGCATTTAAATGTTATATTGGTCTCTGAGTTTTACATAAGAAGGAGGAAACAATTGCGTTTGAGGCTCACGATATGTCACTACCGTGTACAAAGCTTGTATTAATCATCTATGCCTAGATAAATACAATTTACATTCTATGGCACCTAAAACAACAAAAAATATTTCTTAATGTTTTTTTTTTACAATGAACATTCCAGTGTTTCCCACAGGATTTTGAGGAGACTGTGGTGGTGATGACGTCACCCGCTAATTAGCATATATGTGACGTCATCATGTTGTGTTTGCGTTTGATCTAGTGTTGGCACCTGAAATATGTTTCACTTCTACTCTTTGATCTGTATCTGTATTTGATTTGTATTATATATCAAATTATATTTTTAGCCGAATTAAGCTGTTTTAAATGGTGAAATAAAAATGGGAATCATGAAAATTCTATTTGTGGGGGCCAATGTTGATTCTGTGGTGGGCCACCACAAATAAATCAATGTATGGGAAACACTGCAATTCATATTTTTAGTTATGCCATTTGATTCAAATGAAATAAAAATATAGTTGAAAACTTAGACAAAAAATAGAAATGAGGCACTAAAATTATTAACTGAAACAAAATAACAACTAAAACTGAAATAACATTAATACTTTAAGTGTGAAACAAAACAATAGAAAATGACATAAACTCATAGGAAAGTTACAAAATTTAATATGAATAATACAAAAAGTTTATTGAAAATATCATAAAAAATATAATAAAACTAGGGCTGTCAAATGATTAATCACAGATAATAAATGTTTGTGTTTGAATAATATATGTGTATGTACTGTTTGTAATTTTTATGTATATATAAATATACCCATGTATAAATTCTAGAAAAATTTTATTGATATATAAATTTGTTTTATTTATATAAAATATAAAATTAGGTATATATATTTATTCTTAAATATATATACCTAAACGTTTGTGTATTTATATATACATAATAATTACACAATAACAACAAACACATATATTATGCAAACACAAACTTTTATTTTGTATGTGATTAATCGCTAAAAAAATAAATAAAACTAAAAGCTCTAGAATTATTATTTATTAGAAAATGTAAATGGGAGATTTTTAAATGTTGTTGCTTGTAATAAATGTCATTGAGTCAAAAAGGTGGCGATCCACGGCTTTAAAGGGAAAATGTCTATTAACAATATCCAAACAATTGATTCTTTCTCAAAATCTGTATATTCGTCTGATACAGACTCAAACATAAGGTCTGTTTGCACACACACACAGCTACTGAAGGAGCTGCTTTCTGAAACAGCCAATCACCTCAACATTATTATTCATGACCCTTTTAAATAAGGTAATAATAGACCATTTCATTCTAAAGGCAAATCCTATGATTGTAAATGGACATTTAAAACTATCTTTGGATAATTTTTGCACCTAAAGGAACAGTATGTAGGATTGTGGCCAAAACTTGTAATGCAATCACAAAACTTGTGGCTAAAACTGGTACTGCAATCACACAACTGGTGGCCAATACACAACATGACAACATAAACATCAGTTGAGGGCTGCAACTCCACTTTTTAAATGACAATATCCTGGCCAAACCACTGTTGTAATGTGATATAAGTATATGAAATGAAAATGATTTCTTAATGTCTAGTGACATATCAGGGCCATTTTATGATTAATTGATATACATTTCTTACATATTGTTCCTTTAATAAAGCCACATACCTTCTATGTAGATATAAACAATGTAACATATTATTTTAAAGCATTTTTTATGCCTCATCAATGAGTTTCTTTTTTTCTAAATGTTTATTAAACAAAGGCATATCATGTAAGGAAGTTTAATCTAGTAAAAGCCTGGTTTCATGGACTGCTCATGTTATTTGTAGATTTTTGCATATCCCTAAGAAAGATTTGTCTTGGCTGACCAAAATGGTAAAGTAAATTGTGAAAATCCCCTCGTCTGACTGAGCTGTCCATGTGAAATGGTTTTCATGTATTAATCCTGCTGAAAACATCATGCATTTGCATCTTGCTGCTCATGAAGTTTATTCACACTCATATTTATTCAGTCTGAATAAATGTTTTCTTTTTTTTTTTTTAGATTACCTTATTCTATTTAAAAAAGGGTTAGTTCCAGTCCTTGATTCTGATTGGTCAATAGCTAACTTTTGATATACAGGTAGCAGAGCAATAATTGCTGCACCCAATGATTCTGTGTATCACTGCGCAGCACCCTTAGCAGCGTAAACATCATAGACTAAAGTAGGCGGGGCCTCCTGTTGCCATCTTGGCCGTGCGCCATTGCGCATCACTTGCGGATATCCGAAAAGGGTAAAGAGGCGGGACGTGAAGGAAGTTGAGGTGTCTGATTGCTGAAACCACGCCCCCCTAGCTCGATTCTAGTGACAGCAGTGGCAGTTCACCACGTCACTCAAGTGGCCACGCCCTTAATTATGCAGAAGTTTAAGGCTTAATAAAATGTAAACGGATGAAAAAATTCACCCTCCTTACAGTTGTCATGAAGGGCAAAATTAGCTATATAGACCCAAAACTATTTTTGTACAAGGCTGTAAACATATTATTTTCTACTGTAAAATTGGACATTTTAACTTGGGGGTCTATGGGAATTGACTCCATTTTGGATCCTCTAGCGGCCAGTCGATGAATTGCAGCTTAAATGACTTCCATATAGGCTTCATCAGAGAGATCGGAAGGTTGCCCCTCAGTAAACATTTGTAAAACATTTGTTTGCTGTTCACAGCCAGTCAGGGACAATTTTTTCTAGTGGAAGGAAGGCTTTTGGTGAATTTACTTTTGGTGATTTTTTTGATACAGATACTGTAATATTTGTATTGTGTGGTAAAGCAGTAAGGTACTTGAGGCTAGTACTGTATTGTGAATAAGTCAGGGGTGAATGGCATTGACTCTGCTTCGCATTGTGCTTAACAATGCCCTTCAGCCATGACTTATTCCAAGATACAGCACAGCCTCTCATAGCTCATTGTTTATTTAAAAGCCCAAGGTTAGGATCAAAATACATCAATATTGACCTATTTTACCTTTAAATACACAATTCTTTACCCTCTTATTTTTTATCCTGTCCCCTCCAACCACCAATCATTAAAGAGATTACATTGAAAATATGGTGAATTCCCAATTCTTATTATACTTTTTTTTTTGCTAACTGGTTTGCTATCTTGCATTATAGTAGTAAAATAGGTTGTTTCAACAATTGTCTAATATCCCAATATGTTTTCATAATAAATGCAAATTCAGGACATTTCCATCACATTCTTGACGTTAAAAGAGAAACAAAGAAAGTGATAAAGCCTCCATCCAGTACAAACCTGCACCCCTCAGCACATTTATAATAAGGATCGTTACGTAATGATATGAAGAAACACGATTTTCTGATGGATAATGTGTCACAGACAGCATGAGACTCTACCAGTGATTGTTTTTGGCAAATGTTTCTCCATATGTGTGACAAATAAGATCCAGGTTTATTTAAAAGCACTTTGTCAGGAAACCACCGTGCATTGAGATGATGTCTGGGATGATCATTAACAGAACTGAATGCTATTGTTGTTATTGTGTCTCTGCATCGGTCCCGGTCTGATTTCTGAGCGTTACGCAGCTGCTGGGTGTTTCCACTACATTAGCACACAAGTCTCAGTATATTCACTGTCTTGAGAGCAATGCCTCGCAGCAAATTATGGCAGCTCAGCCATTTTAGGTGCAGCATAGAGCAACAGTATTCCCCTATGCATTATATGGGAATTTTCGGTTGCCATGACAACAGCGCAATATCTCCACATCCTGATATTCAGTGTACGGCCTGGTATAAATAATGTCACAGCTGTATTTTCGCTTTTAAGGGTGTGAAGGATCATGAAGTGATTTTTTTGGCCAGCTATCTCACAATTAAATCCTTTACATATGTTTCTGGGTGAAAATCACATACATCACATTTGATAGGACTTATTGACTGTGACAATACAACACACAGATGAAAACTTGTGCATACACAAACACGCAAATGCCACGCCAAGATGAATATGACCTACTTGTACTGGCCACAAGAGAAGTGATTTAGTCTTTAATTTGGCCAAAGTTATAGGGACATTCTAGTTTTTTAAGGAGCAGACGTTTTTACTATAGCAAAGTGGATGCTGTTTTTTGGTGTTGTATTGTTTTGTATTTAGTCTATGATATCAACAAATGTTGCAAAGGTTTACATGTAACTCTTTTTATATAAACATTTTTTTTTATGTTGTGGATCAAGATTGGACACACGTGCGGTGACGCGATACGCGTCTGGTCCGACCTTTACATCCGGTTTCAGTTTTTTAATGGTCTGACTATTTACTAAACTGAACTCTTGAACAAATACCTCGTCGAAAATAACAAATGTTTTGGTTTCCTAGGTAACCTACGTGTTGTTTTTTTGCTTGTTATATATAAATAAACTACGTTTAAAGTACTTTGTTGTATTTATTCTTAGCGGAGTTTACCGGAAGTTACGTGTAGACCACGGACGTCACTTGTTTATGTTGTTACTGCTGAAACGTCTATATATAAAGTTGCCACCCTCATGTAATTGAACCATAAACAAACACAAAAAGTTTTGTAAAAAAGTTTAGTTTGTGAAATATAATGCTCGAAACTACGCCCACTGGCAGGAAAGCTGCTGTCATTAGGTGTGTTCGAGTTCATGAGGCACTGCGCAGACTGATCGAGGTTTGCCGCTTGCAGTAATGACGTGTGCACTGTGTTTCCTTTTTTATTACGAATGAAGTTAGTTAGATGATGAATTTGTTAAAAAACAAAAACCTCTTCATAAAAAGTTGCAACCAGAAACACTTTGTATTAAACATTTTAATTGCTGCTACATTTTTATAATACCAATAGACTTTGCTCTTTTGCTTCTTTTCATTTTTATTTTATTACATGGCACAATATAACATATTTAGGTATATTAACGAGTTTGACCTGTTTTGAAACATGAATTTATAATGTTTTTTAGGGGAACTAAACGTTGGATTAAACATAAAATGCACGGGATCGTTGTCATCAGTGAGGCGACACACCTTTTCTCTTAACTTTCAAACACAGCTACAACCTGAATAAATGCTTGCGATCGTGTTAAGGGCGGGGCCATGCTCTGTGGCTCCGGTTCGTCATCGAGCCACAATTTCAGCCCCGCCCAAATAATCCTGAAAACAAATGTGGAAAAGCGTTGTGTAACAACACAATTCAGTACCACAGTTCACCGATTTTGTCTTTCAGAAATTAATTTCTAACATTTATAATGTAAAACAATTATTATCCGGTCTCTAAAAGACGTCCAAGATTTTTTTCAAGCAGTTAGGGAAATTCAAAAGAGATATTTTAACGTGTTTGCCATTGTTGTTATAAACTTTAAAGACGTGCGTGTATGATGGTTCCTCACTGGTCTGTCATTGTGAACATATCCACGGCTCCAAACATGAGCGAAACGTGATTGGATGCTTTATATGTCAATTATATGGCCTCTTGTGTTCCCAGATATTCAGTATATCACTATAACTTTTCATGCAACTGTAGTTAACACTGTACTCCAAATAATTTGTAGAAATACGTTAGCTTTGTGTATATAAGTTATTATTTACTGAAAATCTTGCTTGACGTGCTTTGTACAGCGCGTCATTAATGTGTTAGCATTTAGCCTAGCCCCATTCATTCCTTTGGATCCAAACAGGGATGAATTTAGAAGCCACCAAACACTTCCATGTTTTCCTTATTAGAGACTGTTACATGAGTAGTTACACAAGTAAGTATTGTGGCACAAAATACAGTGTGGCGTTTTTAAGTGGATAGTGTTTGGTGACTTCTAAATTCATCCCTGTTTGGATCCTAAAGACTGAATGGGGCTAGGCTAAATGCTAACACAGTCACGACGCGCTGTACAAATATTAAGTGCACACATTGAAAAAAGATAGATATGTATTAATTCGTCTAAGTTGAGGTAAGAACATGGTAAAATGTTAAAAAACTGTGGTGTTTTCCTTTAATAATGGTCTCATTTATTTGACCACTAATTTGGTCAAAAGGCAATCCAATATCAATATTATTTTTTTAAACAAAATTGGTTTAATTCCATCAGATGCTAATCTCTTCTGTCTTACTGACAAGTGCATAAAATTAAAAAAAAAATTCGGTGACCATACGAAAAATGTATAATAAGAACACAGATGTGAATTGCAATGATGCTTAGAATTAGCTTCTCTTATCTGGGTACCACACTACATCCCACCTCTGTGGAAAATCCTGACGCTTTGTGCACAGTGCAAAATGAACCCAGCATCACCATGGTAACGGCAGGGATGCTGTCGACTGTCCTAATGATGCACTGTAGGGAGTAAAGAAGGGGGCAAGCTTTAACTTGCCCTGAAGTGAGGGACTGGGGGAGGGTAAAGAAAGTGCATTGAACATGTGATGTGTGTCTTTTAGATATGAAAGGATCTCAAATGTATTTGTAGAACTTGTCAGTATGTTTTTTGGCTTCTGTGCAGATACGTGGAATGATTTTTACTGCACAAGATTATCGCTAGCTACAAGATTTGTGTGGGTCAATATGTAAACGGAGCTCAGATTGGCACGATCTCACTGCGGGAGCTGATGGGACGGTTGGGTTTGTGATAGCAGATGTCGGCAGTGGTTCACTTCTGACTTAAATCCTGCTATTGATTTTCTGTTTTTGTTTCAACACCCTCTCCTCCCTTTCGCCTCCTGTTTCTTCTTTCTTTTCTGTGTTGGGGAGGGGTCTTCCTGTCATGAATAAGTCAATGGCTTTTCACTTCTACCAAAGAACATTTTAACTGTAGAGATAGGGCCTAAATTATTGATTTGCGATTAAGATAGTCTGTGAAAAACTGTCTGGGGAGACGGCAGCTGGGGATCAGAGATGGTGCATGTCTGATCTTTCTTTATAAGAGATAGGGGTGTAATGGTAAACACAAGTCACGGTTCAGTGCATACTGGTTTCGGTTCGTTGCCAAATGCCTGGGATCTTTTAATTGATTAATATTTAAAAAAGGACTTTATTCACTTTATTTACATTTAATTTGAAAACTACTAGCAATTTGTTTTGTACATACATTTAAATCAGTAATAAAAACAAAAGCTTAAAGGGACAGTTCACCCAAAAATGAAAATTCTGTCATCATTTACTCACTCTCATGTTGTTACAAACCTGTATAAATTTCTTTGTTCTGATGAACACAAAGGAAGATATTTTGAGGAATGTTTGTCCCATTCACTTCCATAGTATTTCTCTTATCCTACTATGGGAGTGAATGGGGCTCATGATCGGTTTGGGTGCACATTACAATACGCATATGGCAGACGTCTTTATCCAAAGTGACTTACGGTGCATTCAAGGTATACTATATTATCCCTACTTGTGTTCCCTGGGTTCAAACCCACAAACGTTTGCAATGATTGAGCTACAGGAACAGCACAGTCTAGCGAACAAGCCAATGAACTAATAACATTGGCTTCTTTCCCAAAGCATCTTTTGAGGGGTGTGAATTACAGAGCTTATGTGTAAGTATATGTGTTCATGTATTCAGAGTCACTGGTCATGCTGACAGATGTCAGTGCTGTGCCCACGTGTCGTCCTGACCCCGCTGAGCTCGTGACCCGTCCTGCTCCAGACCACAGGCGCACCCTGCCAGATGCCTCCATCTGTTTCATTCTCTCTCTCTCTTTCTCAAATCTCATCCCTGTGTCCCCCTCCTCCCGGGCTATTGACCTCAACATAGAGGAGATGATGTATTAAATGAGGCTGTTCAGTTGCAATGTAACTGTAATTGTCAGTTTAACACGAATCATTTTATATTAAAATGCCATCATGTATCTTTTCATATGGGGCTCAACAAGCTCCAAAAATCACAAGCATTTATCAATAAATAATCCAAATGACTCCATATACATGTCTTCTGAAGCTAATCAATGGGTTTGTGACAGAAAATCATTAATGTTTTGATATTATATGTAGTGATGATCAGCACAATGCATGTCCATGGACCCCAATCAGTGATGAACCACAAACTAAAACTAAATTTAAGCTGTTGTTCTATTTTAGTTCATTTTTTATCATCACCTTTGAAGTCGAAATGCTTTTCCTTCAATGAGCCTCCGCTTTTCTCTCTCACTTTCTGTTCCAATTAAAATGTCTCTTCTTTGGTACATCAAACATTTGTAATGCACAAGGTGCTAATTTTTCTGATCCGTGAATGGACATTTATAGATAGTGGTGGTGAATCACACGGGGACTGTCAGAATCTCCTGTGAACGGTGACATACACTCACGGTCATGCGTTTCTTATGGATGTCTCTCGTTTCTGCATTTAAACATGCATGAGTTATACGACAGCTCCTTTAGGGAAGTCACGCCGCTAGACGGCCATCTTTGCCTCCAGGCAGTTATATCAGCCATGCAAGACTAAAGTGGTATCTACTTAAATGGGGAAAGACAGATATTTTCTTTTTACAAGATGTAATATAAGTCTCGGTTGTGCCTAAAGTGTGTTTGTGAAGTTTCAGCTAAAAATACCCCACAGATCATTTATAATAGCGTTTCCAAAATGCCCCTTTTTGGGTGGGAGCAAAAACGCGCTGTTTTAATGTCTGTACCTTTAAATGCAAATGAGCTACAGCTCCTCACTTCCTTATGTTGCGTTTACACCAGCCGCGGTAGAGGCGGCAAGTTGGACGCTTGAACATTTGAGTTTACTCGCTTCATTCGCGTGTGAAAGCCGTGCGTGAAATTCTAGTCATTCGATACATTCACGCGGACATTCGCTTTATGGGAGGGGCTTCTGCAACTCTGCTGAGACTCTGCTCGCTTCCTGTAATCACGTCACTACTACAGCAAGGTCCCGATTGGTTAACGCGGCACATAATCCGCCAAAGTTTGCGATTTTTCAACTTGCGCGTTTCCCGCGGCAACGCTCAATTCACGCGGAACGCGTCTTTGCATTGACTTAACATGTAAATCACCCGCACTTGCCGCCTTTAGCGCGGCTGGTGTAAACGCAGCATTACAAACAGACAGTGAGCGCTTTCAAATAGTAATAGTAATCAAAGGAAATAGTATCAAGTGGACAGAGTGTACAACTCGCTGAGGGTGGAAACTATGGTAATGCAGGACTGTAAGTGGGCGGGGCTTTATCAGTGTGACTTCATATTGATAAGAGAATCAAAACGCCATGTGTAATGAGACTGTTTTGGTTTAAAGGTGCATTGTGTAAATTTTTGCGGCATCTAGTGGTGAGGTTGTGAATTGCAACTAATGGCTCAGTCCACTGCTCTTCCCTCGCTTTTGAAACATAGAGAAGCTACGGTAGCCGCAACCAGAAAAACATGTCATTGATGGAGACAAATTAGTAAAAAAGTTTGTCCATTAATGGCTTCTGTAGAAACATGGCGGCACAAAATGGCGTCTTCCATGTGAGGGGACCCTCAGTGTATGAGATAAAAACGTCTCATTCTAAGGTAATAAAAACATAATGGTTCATTATTAAAAGGTCTTTATACACCCCTGATAATATAGTTTATATAATTATAGTTGATAATATAGTATATAATTATTATTTCTGTCAAGAGATCCTATTAAAAATTACACACTGCACCTTTAATGGGGATTAAAAAACAAGAAGCGAGTGGATTTTGTTTATTGTAGGGTGGTTGTGTTCACACACTGCCAACACACATTTATGTCCAAACACCTTGTAAAAGTGGATTTTGCATAATAGGTGCCCCTAAAATTGTGCTAAAACAGTTGTTTCAGTTACTGTGCACAGTTTGGCAAGCTCCAAACGTGGCTCTGTCTAAACCCTCTCCCCCGAGAGCGAAACTCCCATCTCCAGAGCAGCCGTATTGAGTCGCATTGTCCCCCGTGGCAGTGCTCAATCTTGTTATATTCAGTATCTTCGGTAATGCATGCTCTCAGTACAGCCTAAATGCAAATCATGGACTGGGATTGCATAGGGTTTTTGGTTTGTAAAAGTTGCATATTCCGTTTACATTATTAAGATGCAACATTGACACATTTCGAAACCAAATGTGTGACCTTTTGATTCCAATGTCACAAAAATTCCTCTTGTGTGCATAACAGGAAATAAACTTTATGCACATGTGCAGTCACACTTGCAGAGAAAATTACCTGACTCTTGTTTCTCATAGGTGTGAGATGTTACACATGTGCTATGAGTTTGGAAAGCTACGGGCTACATTTCGGAAATGTGTGATTAATTTGGCTTTCTGGAAAAAGGGGCACTGTCATGGATTTGGGGCATATTGGATACGGCGACCCCCTGAGAAACAATCAGATTAGTAGCTCATGCTATGTGTAAAATGTTAATGACACAATCGATATAGTATGCATTTCGAAGCCATTCCCTTCCCACTTTTTACATCCTTTGAGAATTTTAATCTGGCTACGTCAGCATATCCGCTTTGTAATTAACTGGTGTACATTATTTATTTATTTATTTTCAGTTTGAATACTTTTTTATTTAGTATCATTCATTTATGTTTTTCTTATGTTAATTTTTCGAGATTTTTTTCGTTTTCAAACCTTTGTAATTAGCGTTAGAGTTTGCATCATTCCCACCCTGTGAGACAATGGAGCTCCCCACTCTCGCTTGTGCAAATCTCGCTCAGCTTTACTCCGGGCATGCTGATTTCTAGGTCATGAGAGTGTTTTATGAATAATAAATCGAGTCTGCTTTAAATGCCATTATTTATAGAAGCGCAACGACAAACGCTGCACCTCATTCCTGTATTATTTCTCTCACGTTTTAGTGACTCTGACATCTTCAGCATTATTCCTCCTATTGTGTGTTTCCAACTGTGGCATGTTTTTCTGGCCAGGGTGAATGTGAAACGGGCTCTGAATGAGCTAATGAATGACTCAAGGGCTGGGGCCCGGGAGGGACGGGTCACATTTGGTTGCCGAGGCGTGGGTCCTTTAGTGCAGTGAGTTTAGATTGTTAGCAGGCGGAGGGGAAATGGTTTGGGCAGTCGTGATGAAAGAGCAACCGATCTCATACGGGATTATTTGGTTAAGGCAAGAGTTGAGGATTTTGGCCTAGATGTTTAATCGTGGGACCACTCGGATGGAAAACAATTAGAGCGTATTCAAGTAGGTCTATTTTGGTGCTTCAGGGTACAGTATATATTTTCCAGAGAACACATGACATATTTGCAGCTACTCTATAATCAGCGTAATAACAGTGGGATCCGAGTAATCGGACATGATGCTGTGGGTTTTCCGAACTCTTTCTTTACAGGACCCACATAATGCTCAACCATGTGATGCACATCCCCACATACACTTGCACAAAGTTACTCATTAGCAAACTTGTATTAGTGGTGTTTGCTATTCATTACAAACAATCATCAATCTTTTTGACTTAAAAATTTATCTAAGCCATACATTGAAATTAAAATATTGTTGATAGTACACTCTTAGAAATAAAGGTACAAAAGCTGTCACTGGGGTGGTACCTTATCAAAAAGTACACTTTTGTACCTAAAGGCCGGGGTGCATATTTAGTAGGGCTGGGTATTGTTAGGAATTTCACAATTCGATTAGATTTCGATTCTTGAGGCTTCGATTCAATTCAATATTGATTTGTTTGCTTCGATAACGATTCAGTAATAAGTAAATACACAAGTAAATAAGTACCCGAGTATATTTTTACAGTGTTTCCCACAGGATTTTGAGAGACTGCGGCGGGGATGACGTCACACGCAGATTAGCATATATGTGACGTCATTGCGTCATGTTTTACTCTTTGATCTGTCACATTATATTGCATTTTAACACAACTGAATGCTATTTTTACATATTATCTGGTCTGTTGTCTATTAAAGAGTAACTAAACACAACCCAGTAACGACCCACGACCCAGTAACGATCCACGACCCAGTAACGACCCACGACCCAGTAACTCCTTGTTTAATCCAATCGGCTCTTTTTTTAACTGCTGCTAAAAATGGGACATCTGACAAAATCACCATACATTTACATTAAGGCTGTACTGATGTTGCTCTTCTCATCAGTGTTGTTGCTTGCACACAGACTCACAACAAGAGAACGGGTATGTGTGGGAAACACTACTGCTAACCTTTCGTTAAGTCATGATAAACTCGATCATTTGTCTTCTTGTTCAGTAACATCCATGACTGTTGATGTTTACGCGAAAAAGAAAGCACACGGAGGGACGCAGAGTTAAAATACTTTTCACTGTATTTTATGCGTGAGGGGGGGACAGGGAGGGAGGCGCGCTGAGCGCTCGCTACAATTAATTAAACCATTTTAAATAGTAAAATAAAAATATAAATGGGAATCATGCTGTTTTGGTAAAGCGCGTCTTGAACAACGCTGAACGCTTTCACTAGAGCATTGCCCACTGTGCCGCCACTGGCCGGTGAGCTGAATCGATTCATAGGATTTGATGAATCGATATTGAATTTAGAAACAAATAATTGCAATGCATTGATGAATTGATATTTTAACCCAGCGCTAATATTTAGGTATGTACATACTCGTACTTCAAAGATACCTATTGGTATCTCCAATGTACATACCTGTACCTAATTGGTATATATTAGGACTTTTTTCTCACAGCTTTTGTACCCTTTATTTCTGACACTGTAGAAATTAGCTCTTTTGTCTTTGGCTAGTAAGTAAAGACGCAGAACAAACTAGCAACCTTGTCTTAAAGATGTCATTAACTTTCCCCGCCACTGACAAGTTATCTTGTCAATTAAGAGAAAACGCTTCCCTGCCAATGACTGTTCCCTAATGAGTTTTTACAGCAATCTATATTTCCGCTGTTATCCACTAGGTGGTGCTCTTACCCAACCTATAAAACACTTAAGCACCCACTGATTCAAAAACAATAAAAACTTAGTGCATGTTTTTTGATCATCATTCTGAATCTGATCACCAAGGCTTTGAACGGGTTCACGGAACGAAAACGAAAACCAGAAACTTTTGATGTTTTTCAAGGAACATAAACAAAAACTTTCAAAAATATATGTTCTGGAACAGAAAGGTTTATTTAAAATAATGGTAACTGGTTAATACCATTATTTTTTTCGTTCTTTGACAAGATTTATGTGCAATACTCGATGAAGTTCATTTCCAATCGTTGTTTAAGGTCCAACTCCGCCCTTCAAAGATCAGAACTCTTGATGTATTAACTTGAGAAAGAGTTGTGCTACGGTGTCTCATACTGTAGTCCATTAAAATACATTTGGTGAATAAAGCACTGAAAAACAACATAATTTTATGTGGAGCGACCGTTTATGCTGCATCTTCTTCCCGATGCGCCGTTTGGAATTCGTCCTCCGTCTGTGTGTGTGTGCGCGAGTTTAAGTGCACTCAACAAATGTAGGCATGTCAGAATTACAGTTCTGCCGCTTACATAATGTGGCCTTTTTAATGTTTGATGATAAGATAGAGACTTAAGGAAAATTATGTAGACTAATAATATAAGTTTAATGTCCTAATGATCAGCCTACTTATTTGTATGTCCCACAGCTGACATGGAACGTTAATAAACGGTTCGGTAGCTTTATTTTTTGTTCTTACCGTTTTAGGAACGTCAATTTTAGGGTTGAACCGAAAACCGGAAACGTTAAAATACTGTTTCTGTTCAGAACGAACCAATTGAGAAAAATTATGGTTCAAAGCCCTGCTGATCACTAACAAAAGTCCTTCACAAAAGGCTGGCAACTTTTTATAAAAACCACTTGTGGGGAAAGAGTTAATAGATATTTTTTGCTAAAGCCACAAATCACATTAACTTACTTGGATGATGTTAGTGAAGAACTGATGCAGTAGTTGATAGTTCAGTTGGTCCATGCCATTATCGCTAATTAAAGTCATTTACCAAAGCTGATTATTTAGTTTAATAAATGATTTGAAGAACGAGGATTAAACACTAAAAGATGAGTATGTTTTACGTATATATCCACACATGCATATTGGATATTGGACACCTTCAACTATGTTTCGCCACCATCAGTGTGTAACAGTGTAAGTCATATTTTGTATGATGTACGATCAATTATGAAAAAATCCCATAATGTACGATAATTTACACATTTTGTGACACTTCGAATGGTTGTTGCAATCAAAGGGCTTCTATACTCATTGATCTACCTGTGGTTCCTATGTCTACCATCATATTTGTAAGGAGAATTTCCAAGGGGGGCTCAAGATGACAAGCTTTAAAATAAGCTAAAACAAGCAAATTTTTATTTTTGTAGTCATTTTAGTAGCGAATATACATCTGTCTGTCTAGTCCAAGTTCTATTTCATTTTATGTGGAAAAAAATCAGATTGTTCAAATATTGTTGTGGACAACTAGGGGGCCTTGAAGTGAAAAATGTTGGGAACCACTGATTTAGGACACTTTCTGCAGAGCATTTTATACAGCCCTATACATGGTGTGTATATATAACATATAAAATGTCAAAACATGACATCAAGAAGTCTATAAATAAAGGTTATAGCTGACGTCTCTGCAACATGTTTCCAATTAGCAAACGCTAGCATATTAGCTCTCTGACTGACATCTGATGCTTTATGGGGTTAGTATGAGCTCACAGTGAGTGTGCAGTGTGGTTACACTTTTAGATCACTGTGACCCACATGTTATGATAACATTAGGAGTATATTGTGAGCTTTTTGTGACTTCAGTGAGAGATCAAATTGTTGACTTTGTTTTCACCTTGTTGTCTTTTACTACCATATCTCTAAACTCCTACTCCTACTAAACTCCTACATATATTTCAGAGTGAATTTCATAAGAGGAAAATAGTGGGCATCGCTTGTGTTTCCACTGTGAATTGACGGGATATAGAAAAGTAGGCATTTCATTCAGAAATGGAACTCGCTTGGAGGGGGGCGGGGTTAACAGATGGGGGTGGGGTCTGCCCAAGACAACTAGCTGACGTACATTTCCAGATTTTGATTAAAGTTTATGGGAGCATATCATTTAAAAAAAAAAATAATGACCCACACGGATAATTAGTTTATTATTTTATTTCATCTCTTGTTTAGAAATCTTTAACTGTTCATACTTTTCTTTTAATCGAGAAAGTGCACCAGAATAAAAATGGAAATGGTCGCACAAGGCTGGTGGTCCTCATTTTATTTTCCTGCGCTATGCTTTCATGTGACTGACGATAATGGCATTTTCTCCTCCAAGCGAACAGCACCCTTGACCCTGTGTGGACTCTTTTGGCCCCTCTGGGTAGTAAAAGTATGCATTCCAATGTGTTTGGGCCCCTAGTACCTCAAAACAGTGAAGATGAAAGCTTTTACAGAGGATGGGTTGTAGTTTTATAAAGAGGTTACTTTGAGCTTAAAAAAGTGCTGGTGGATAAGTTTAATCTATATTGTTTCATGTAAATAGACTTTCAAGTTTGACTTTTATTATCGATCATACTTAAGAATTTGAGCAAACCCTTATCACTAGCTATCAAACTGAAGAATTAAACTAAACTAGAAGTATCATATCATCATGTGAATCATCAAATCAGACTGCTGATTGGTAGACCGTTAAATAAGTAAAAATCTTATTGTGACGAGACTGACAGGTTAGGTTCCATTTGCAACTCTTTATTGATGTTTTCAAACAGCAAACAGTAGTAAACAATGGGCACCTCCAAGTAATCATAAACATATAACAGACCAGGTTCGGGGCAGGCGGCAATCAATCATAAACGTTAATCAGTCCAAGATCGGGGCAGGCAGAAAGCAGTCGTAATCGTAATCCAGTCCAAGTTCAGGGCAGGCGGCAAGAATCAATAAACCAAGAGACAGTCCAAAATAACACCAGGAAATCAAACACGGGTACACACAGGGAAAACGCTCAGAAATGCTGCTAGGGCAAACAAGACTTCGCAAAGTTCAGGTGGCAGAGTCCCAGGTTAAATAGACCCGCTGATACGCTGCAGCTGGTGTGAAATCAGCGGGTCACAGTGCATGATGAGGAATGTAGTTAATATTCGGTTGAATGGGAAGTACCGGGAGCGTTGGCGCTGACATCCGTCACAGAGCCCCCCCCCCCTGCGAGCGGCTCCAGACTCGGGAAGTGTTCTTTCGAGGACGACCTCGGGGACAAGGGGCAGGTTTATCCGGGTGTAGTCTGTGAAATTCATGGATGAGGTTGGGATCCAAGATGTCGTTAGCGATTTCCCACGAACTCTCATCGGGACCATACTCCTCCCAGTTGACGAGGTACTGCAGGTTGGAGCCCTGACGTCTGGAGTCCAGCAGCTCGCTGACCAGATAGGCCTCTTCTCCGTCCACCATGATGGGAGGGGGCCCTGATCCTCCAGAATCTACAGCCGCTCCCGGGTCCTCGGCAGGTTTTAACAGGGAAACATGGAAAGTGGGAGAGATACGGTAATTAGGGGGGAGATCAAGACGGTAGGAGACAGGATTAACTTGTTTCATAATTTTAAAAGGACCAACATACCTGGGACTCAACTTTTTGCAGGGGAGACGAAGTTTCAGATCTCTGGACGAGAGCCAAACCAACTGACCAGGTTCGTAGTGGGGTTCTGGGGTTCTATGTCGATCCGCTTTTTCCTTAACCTTCCTGATGGCTCGGGACAGATGAACGTGAGCTTCTTGCCAAGTTTCCTGACTTCGAGTGAACCATGCATCGATGGCCGGAATGTCTGCGAGTTCTTCGTCCCAAGGGAAGATGGGTGGCTGGTATCCCAGGACGCATTGGAATGGAGTGAGACCCGTGGAAGTTTTCTTAAGGGAATTCTGTGCATATTCCGCCCAAGGTAGGAAGCGACACCAGTCATGCTGATTCTTGTGACAGTAAACTCTGAGAAACTTAGTTAACTCTTGATTAAGACGTTCAACTTGACCATTGGATTGTGGATGATAACCGGAAGTAAGACTGATGTTGATGTTTAATGCTTTGAAGAATGCTTTCCATACCTTGGACGTGAATTGCGGCCCCCGGTGAGATACAATGTCCTCAGGAAGTCCGTAAAACCGGAACACACAATGAAGCAGCTGTTCAGCGGTTTCCATGGCGGATGGCAGCTTGGGCAGAGGGATAAAACGACATGCTTTAGAGAAACGATCAATGACAGAAAGTACCACTGTGTTACCATCAGACCTAGGCAGATCCGTCACAAAATCCACCGCTATGTGAGACCATGGTCTCTGTGGGATCACAAGGGGTTGGAGGAGACCAGCTGGGTTCTGGTGTGGAGTTTTACTGGCTGCGCAAACCGTACAGGCATTCACCACCACGCTGACATCAGGTAACATGGACTGCCACCAGAACTTGTTCTTCAGCATCACCAAAGTTGAGTTAATGCCCGGATGTCCAGAAGAGAGAGATGTGTGAACCCATTGGATGACCTGCTTCCTGTGAGATGGAGGAACATAGGTTCGGTCTGCAGGGCATTCCGCTGGTGGTGGGTTAGTATTGTTGAGTTGATTTATCTCTTGCATTACATTCCACTGAACAGGAGCTACAATGAGGGAGGGTGGGATGATGGGCTCGGAACAAACAGGCTGTGGTGAAGAATCAAAGATACGTGACAATGCATCTGCTTTGGTGTTCTTGGATCCAGGTCGGTATGTAATAGTAAATTGAAATCTAGTGAAGAACAGAGCCCACCTTGCCTGCCGGGTATTGAGACGTTTGGCAGATTGTAAATATTCCAGGTTGCGATGGTCTGTGAGAATCAAGAAAGGGTGTTTGGCGCCCTCTAGCCAATGCCGCCATTCTTCCAAGGCCGCCTTCATGGCCAAAAGCTCCCGGTTACCCACATCATAATTTCTCTCAGCAGGATTCAGTTTCCTAGAATAGAAAGCACAGGGGTAAACTTTGCCTGGGTTACCTTGTCTCTGTGATAATACCGCGCCCACTCCAGAATTCGGGCATCCACCTCGACTATGAAAGGCTTCTCGGGATCTGGATGATGCAGAATGGGGGCTGAAGTAAAGCGAGTCTTGAGGTCACTGAAGGCAGCTTCGGCTTCCGGGTTCCATGAGAGCTTGTGATTAGACTTATGCACAAGTGAAGTTAAAGGTGCAGCAACAATACTGAAATTCTTGATAAATCTTCTATAAAAGTTAGCGAATCCCAGAAATCTTTGGAGTTCCTTTACCGTAGTTGGTTTGGGCCACTGTAGAACTGACTCCACCTTCTTTTCATCCATAGCCACCCCGTCTGGACTTATGATATACCCCAGGAAGGACGTAGATGACTGGTGAAACTCACATTTTTCTGCTTTTACGTAGAGTTGGTGTTCAATGAGGCGTTGGAGGACAGTTCTGACATGTACCACGTGTTGTTCTAGAGAATCAGAGTAAATTAGTATGTCATCAATGTAAACAATCACAAATCGGTTAAGCATGTCCCGGAGTACATCATTAATAAAGGACTGGAACACGGACGGACTGTTAGATAGACCGAAGGGCATCACCAAATATTCATAGTGACCATCACTAGTGGAGAATGCTGTCTTCCATTCATCCCCTTCACGAATACGAATCAGGTTGTAAGCACTTCGGAGATCCAACTTGCTGTAGATCTTGGCACTGCTTAGTTGTTCCAAAGCAGCTGGTACCAGGGGTAATGGATAGCGGAATTTCACTGTGATGTCATTCAGGCCCCGATAATCAATACATGGTCTAAGACTGCCATCTTTCTTGCCCACGAAGAAAAACCCTGCAGATGCTGGTGACGTAGAATGGCGTATGAAGCCCTTCTCAAGTTCTTCTGCGATGTATTTCTTCATGGCTTGTTGTTCAGGTTCTGATAGAGGAAAGATGCGTCCTCTAGGTGGCACAGCATCAGGTAACAGTTCTATAGCACAATCACTAGCTCGATGAGGTGGCAACTGTGTGGCCTTGGTCTTGCTGAATGCAATGGCTAGGTCTGAATACTCATGGGGAACATTATCAGGTAAACTGGGAACTGAGTTAATTTGTGATGTACACACAGAGAGATCAGGTGACTTACTCAGACAGGATTTCCTGCATTCATCACTCCACTTCAGAATGCTCTTTTCCTTCCAAGAAACGAGAGGGTTGTGTAAATGCAACCAGGGGAAGCCCAAAATGACTGGATTGTGCGGAGATGAGATGACATAAAAGACAATATTTTCTGTATGGTTGTGTTTGGTGACAAGCGTGATGCTTTGGGTGATATGCGTGACGTGACCGGTGCCCAATGGTCGTCCGTCTAACGCTGCGATAGAGAGAGGGGGTACACAAGGGGTTACTGAGATTCCATGAGACTTCACTAATCCCGCATCAATAAAGTTTCCCGCAGCTCCGGAATCAAGTAATGCCTTGGTATTAAATCGTATTAAACCCTGTCTAAGGGTGAGTAATTGTTCCCCTGGGTCTCGACCTCCTGCTGGGTGTTCAAACACAGCTCGCATGGTGCTCTTAAACTCATCAAAGGTACATTGGTTAAAGTTGCCAGCTGCCCATAATGCCGTAGCCCACTCCAATGCTTTCCCAGTAAGCAAAGAACAAATCAATGAGATTTTACTAACCTCCGTACTGTAAATGTTGAGTTGCTGAGCGATGAAAAGCTCACACTGCTTGAGAAAGCCTTTACATCGATCTGGGGTGCCATCAAACTTTTCAGGGAATGCCAGACGGGGTGTAACTGAAGCCAGGGGCGTGGCTCTGGGTTGAGGTGGCGGAGGCGTGGGAACTGGTGTAGCGGCGGTGTTAGCCGATGTAGCTAAACTCTGCACAGAGCGAACTAATTCCTCCGTGAGAGATGTCAGTCGGACTAACTGATGTTGATGAGCCGCCAGGATGTTTGCTTGTGTGGACAGCTCGCCTGTAAGTTGTGCCACGGTTGCTGGAGCCTGTTGTGGCGAAGTCTTCTGTGACGAGAATGACAGGTTAGGTTCCATTTGCAACTCTTTATTGATGTTTTCAAACAGCAAACAGTAGTAAACAATGGGCACCTCCAAGTAATCATAAACATATAACAGACCAGGTTCGGGGCAGGCGGCAATCAATCATAAACGTTAAACAGTCCAAGATCGGGGCAGGCAGAAAGCAGTCGTAGTCGTAATCCAGTCCAAGTTCGGGGCAGGCGGCAAGAATCAATAAACCAAGAGACAGTCCAAAATAACACCAGGAAATCAAACACGGGTACACACAGGGAAAACGCTCAGAAATGCTGCTAGGGCAAACAAGACTTTGCAAAGTTTAGGTGGCAGAGTCCCAGGTTAAATAGACCCGCTGATACGCTGCAGCTGGTGTGTAATCAGCGGGTCACAGTGCATGATGGGGAATGTAGTTAATATTCGGGTGAATGGGAAGTACCGGGAGCGTTGGCGCTGACATCCGTCACACTTATAGACTTACATTAGAGAAAGAATATAGCTAATAAGCAACACCTTATATATGGTTTCATCGGACACACATGCGTTGTTGCGGTTACGCGTCTGGATAAAACTTAACTTCAGGTCTTTGTTTTATTAAACCTAAATATTGTTTAATGGTTTGGCTAGTGGCTAAACTAAACTCGTCGAAAATAACAAATATTTTGGTTTCCTGAAGACGAGGGGAGACGGAGATCATGGATTTGCGTTTTGTTGAAGGGAGGTTTGGCAGCCGATCTGTAGTTAAGATTGTATAGATTATATAGTACACAGTTATGTTAGCGCAGTGTAGTTTTTGATACTATGGTAATCTACTTGTTATATATTTTGCTTGTTATCAGAAATAAACAGCTCTAAAATCACTCTGTTGTTATTGATTCTCTGTGGAGTTTACCGGAAGTTACCGTATTTTCCGGACTATAAGTCGCACTTTTTTTCATAGTTTGGCTGGTCCTGCGACTTATAGTCAGGTGCGACTTATATGTCAAAATTAATTCATACTGACAAACATGAACCAAAAGAAAACATTACCATCTACAGCCATGAGAGGGCGCTATATGTTGCTCCTGTAGCCTACCGCTGAAAAAAACTATTAACTAAAACATTAACTTAAAGACAATGGAGAAAAGACTTAACAAACAAAATGCCCCCAAAAAGAAAAATTATTTTCTAAATAATCGCGACTTATAGTCCAGAAAATACGGTACGTTTGTTTCACTAAAGCCATTTGTTTATGTTGTTACTGCTGTTGAAACCGCAAAGAAACCTAAATGTGCTAAAATCTATTTAGAACACCTTGGCAACCGAGGAGCATCGCCCTGGCAACCATTTGCATCACATTAACATCATGGTGGTGGTGCACAAAAACCTCGTAGCATCCTTCATAATTGTTTTTGAGTATCTCATCTGTAATTTAGCATAAAATGTATTCATGCTTTATTTTGAGTGAAAACATGTCTTATTCAAAATGTCTCTTTTCTTCTCTACAGGGCATTATACACATATGAAGATGACAGTAATGATCTAATCCTGTCTGCTTCAGGAGGTAGGCAACATCTCAACGTACTTCCTCTCCAAATATAGACGATCTAATAATAACCGACCACAATCCAGTCATGCACAAGCAATAATACTGTCAGTTTTGACTGATGATATTCATTTGCATTGTTGATGTATCATGATTATGCTGGGAAGATTGTGTGATTTTGTCATGACAAAGGCCAAGCGCATTAAATTCGACATTAGCGCTGGGCTGATGTTGGGCAAAGACAAAGGTCTGTAATAATTTGCACCGCATCTAACCATAAGCCTGAATAGACTGTAATCTAACCGTCTATGAGCAGATTCAATAAACAAAAGCAGTTCAGATCTCACCGCGCCGGACTGTTATTTATGTAATGATGTCGTCTGGTAGAAGTGGTGGAGGTAAAGCTGTCATTGTAGACTAATGACAATCATTCACTCTGTGACTGATGGAGAGCTTATTATTAGCACACAGGAAAACCATTCAGAATTATATTAGTCGCGGAAAGCCAGCGGTTTCCTGCAAGGTTGGTTCATAGACTATAAATGTACTCTTAGTAAAAGCTTCTTTTATTGTTATATCATTCAGTTGTGAAGAAA
This sequence comes from Misgurnus anguillicaudatus, assembly GCF_027580225.2. NCBI lineage: Eukaryota > Metazoa > Chordata > Actinopteri > Cypriniformes > Cobitidae > Misgurnus > Misgurnus anguillicaudatus. Next base: position 11,375,809 of record NC_073345.2, read on the forward strand.
CTCATGCTTTTATTTAATTAAAGCTGCGGTCTGTTACTTTCTCCTCTTTGTCGCCATCTCTGTTTGAAACATAAAATTGCAGTTATTTGCAGAGTCATTTTGTGTACATGCATATGGATGAATCTGATGTTTGTGATCAGTTAGAAGTACAGTCTAAAAGTTATATATCCAAATATATATATACACATTTGTTCTGACTAGGGATGTTCATATTGACCGGTTAACCAAAGGTGAGAATTTAGGACCAATAAATATTATCCGTTAAAATAAAAAATGGGGATGGCACGAGTAATCGATTGCTCGAGTACTCGAACCTGGCATCGACGATCGATCACGAAAACGATGATCATGATCATGCGTTTATTTATTTTTACATTTATTTTTTGAGGTTATGACAGCATTTGGATGGTTAGCATTACAAGCGCCTTTGGTAGTAAAGACTGGGTGCGTGTTTGACGTAAGCTGCGCAGACGGCGTATGGCATCACTACCATGCACGATTCAAAAACAAACAGATAAGTCTGCGCACCCGCGCCACGGCAACCCCGCTCAGGGTGCAAAAGTCAGAGGTTCCCTCATATCATCTCATATTTAAACATCAAAGCCATACGAACATAACATCTTGACTGAGAACAGGTGAGAGGATGACACAACACAGCTAATTGCTAAATCGGTAGCAAAGATTTATAGCTGCCTAATGTTATGAAGCTTGTGCTTCGACTGGACGCGTTTTAAAGCGCACTGCTACACATCCACAACGCGAGTTAAACTTTCTGTCAGTACATAACTTAGTTTATGTCTTGCATTTTGTGCCGATATATGCCTGTTATGTAATACATTTAGGTTGTATATAAGGCTTAATATTATGTAGAGTGCGTTATATAGAAAGCGCTTAAGTTTGTGTTTATTAACCCTTTAGTTACACTTTATTATGCAGCTTTTCCTAAAAAACATTTAATTTATTAATAATCTAGGATTTGTTAATTTTTCTGTCATAGTTTTTTCAAAATTAAGTTTTATTTGAGTGTTTTTTTAATAAAAATATTTTTATTTTCACATGACACGTACGCCCTGCCCCCTTGATTGCTCCGCCCCCAGTTAATCGAGTACTCGTTCTTCAGTCCTATCAATTTTGGATTAATCAAAGTGAAAAAATGACATAAATGCACATCCCTAATAAAAATATACGTGCATACAGACGTTTCGCCACTTTTCTATCTTTAATTTGTGAATGGCCTGTAAATTATTGCTGCCCTGACGGTCTGGTAAAATAATAATTTGTATAAGGGATACTTTGTATAGCATATGTGTCCGTGCTTTAGTATGGTTTGAAAGCTGAACCGAGACTCTTGCGCGCCCTTTTCGAAATGTGTCCTGTTGCTGCTTTTTGCACGTTCAAATTAAATGTTTGTATTGTTTTTTTTTACCGTGTCACAGACAACCGTCAACTGTATTTTTACTCAGTGACAATTTGATATTAAAATCTTCTCAGTTAGCGGTTAATGTTCGGTTAACAAGGTGTAGTTGTCGGAGCTGATGGTGTAGTGGACAGTGCTCCGACATATGTTGTAGACGCACTTCCGGCGACCCGAGTTCGAAATCCCGGCTCAAGCTCCTTTGCCGATCCCATGCTCCTCTCTACACCCTGCACTTCCCTGTCGTCTTCTTAAATGTATATCAAATAAAGGCAAAAAATAACTTTAAAAAACAAGCTGCGGTTGTCGGTCCGGAAAATTAACTGAAATAAACATCCCTAGTTCTGACTAAATGAAAACGTAAATGTTTCAACATAAATGACTGATGTCTAACCTGTTCAGAGGAAAAACTTCTCTGTTTCAGTATTGAATCCTTTCAGATGTTAAAAAAGACCTTCTAAAAATAACTCTTGTTTTAGCACGAGCTCTGTGCCTTTTTAACTGGAGACTCTCCACAGTTTGAGCTTTCATTGTTTTAACAACAGATGATATTCCACATTTAAGGACCGGACGTAAAAAAATTGACATGTTTACATGATATTGTCCAGATGATCGTTGTTTAATACTTTACAGATTAAACGACTCCATCTAGATGACAAGTTTAAACTCGAAGCAACGGCAGCAGCACACACATGCTATAGTAGCCGAGTCCTCTTCTCTCTGTTTACAGACGTGATGTAATCATGCAATAAGTTCAAAAAGTTATATTTCCCAAATCCAACCTGAACAAGCAAATTATAAATCATTACTATAGACTAAATGGGTCGCACACCAGACGCGCAGCTCAGCGCCGCGCAGCACCGTTCTAAAAGAATGAAACACATTGCTTATACGCACAGCAGCGCCGACAGGTGGCGCCTGGCCATGGTGCCCAGCTGTGACTCAGGAAGTTGCTGTAATCCCTGTCACGCCACAGAGCGCCACTCACATAGTTGAACATTAAATTAACATCATATTTGTCCCAAATCATTAATGATAAACATTGGCTGCTAACGTCTATTTTGAATTTTGAAGTAAACGCTATCTGACTAAGCTCGCGCTATTTAATTTGCACTTCCGGTATACGATACTTACGAATTGTCCAAGAATCGGCGCGGCATTGCGCAGCGCTGAGCTGCACGTCTGGTGTGCGACCCCCTTTACAGTTGCGCATCTGGATTAAGTAAGGAGATTGAACACTTTTTATGTATTTATAACAGATATCATCAAAAATATCACGGATTGCAGCTTTAACCACTGTTAGGGGGCGTGCACACCAACGTTAAATATTTTTCAACTCTCGGCGTTGAGCTTTCAGCGTGGAAAAAAATGCTAGCTGCTGTTTTTTTTTAAACGCCACACTTCCATTGGAAACAATTGAAAACACAGCTTTGGTCTGCACGCCCCCCCCTTAGCTTTGTGGTCCAAAACTCTGGGACAGTCGTTTACACTATCCACAAGTTTCCTACGTCCAATGAGGCCTTGCGTCAAAAGTGGACGCGTCTACCGGTTTGAAGTAAACAAGCGGGACGCATAGTGGGACATTCATTAGTTGACAGTCACTAAAGAAATAGCGATCCAAACTTGCTAATGATGTGGGAACACAACCTCACTGAAATAAAAAAGGGTGAAATAACAGTACCTTTACCCCCCACAGTAGACGGTTGGTTACGGGTTATCCTGTGTTGGCTTCTTATCCACGAAGTGAAACGAGCACACAAACAAGTGTTTTGGGGGTGTTTTTAAGTTTAAGCCATATTCCTTTTCATTCGTCGTCTTTTGGGAGGTGATGGAAACTGTACAGTCGTTGGCAGGAACACTCCGATTTAGTTTTGGGCTTATGTTCAAAACACTCATGTTTAAGCCTGGCTTATATGTACAACCACGAACAGCACATGTTGTCCCTGAGCTCTGTAACAACATCTCTCATAAAGGTTTGCGACTTTAAATAGTAAAAAAGTATCCGTAAAACACCTAACCTGTTCGCTATACACCACACAAAATACAGTTGATATACTACTTCCGCCGCCTCACCGGAAGTTTTACCCACTTTCTTTTTTACAGTAACGCCTGCCGGAAACTTGTAGATAGACGATAATGATAATGACGACAACAATAACTGTAATTAATCCATGTTTTTGGGACTTGAGACCGTCAACCATTCAACCTGAGACTTAATATGAAATTAGCCCCAAAATGACTTTAAACGGAGTAGTTTTGATCAGTTTTGTTTAGGTGGATCTGGGACAAATCAAAGTGAAATCATGCCCATTGAATAAAATGTTTGTGTGGGCAGCTGGAAATGGGTTTATGTGTCTGGTGCTTCGTGTAGTTTCCTCTTTCCGGAGCAGGATAAACTTCCACCACCAGTGTTTATGTCCATCCAATCCTCTCCAGAGACCTGACTCTCTCATCTCTCAACTGAGCTTTTAAGCTCCTATTGGCACATGAACACCTTTTATGAAAATCATTCATTAACCAATCAGTTTTGGATACCACAGACATGATTAAAATGGATAAAGTTTACGCTCATATCATGTTTAGATAGTCTTTTTATTGTACTTGATGATTACTGTATGTTAAGGAATGCAGTACACTTAACTTGAATGATTATGTGTTTGACAGATGGCGGCCTGGCCGAGATCGCCGTCAACTTCGACAATACCCGGATCATGTACGGTTTCTGCAGCCTGAAGGATCCCACAGCGTCCCTGCCACGCTACATCCTCATCAACTGGGTGAGATGACTTTACGTTTATAAAAGAGATGCTCAACTATCAAAATAGAGGATGTGTAGCCAAAAATATACATTTTAAGGAAAAATGGTGCAACATTCACACTTTATAGAAAATAATAAATGTTTATTAGTTAAAAATCATAAGTTACAGTAATGGCGCTTTTCCATTGCATAGTATCCCACGGTTTGGTTTGGGTCAGTTACTTTTTTTTGTACCACCGCGGTTGGGGTTCCAAGCGAGCCGAGCTGATACCAAAATGTGACGAGAAAACACTGTAGATCACTGATTGGTCTCAGAGAATCGTCACAACCAGCATCATCGCTATAATGTAAAAGATTAGCTTTAGCTTTCTGCTAGCTTGCGCTGTTTCGAGTAAACCTGTTGTCATCTGTGCATTACTATACGTTCCCAAACTCCCTTTTAGCGATGAAAAACATCCACGGGTTGAGAATCAGGGACACCAGTTTTTTTCCAGACTTGCAGTTTGTGGCGGCACATTCGCAACGCGCACGTCCACATATATGCTTAAATGCAACTTAAATGAGGCTCAGCGGAGCGCGTCGACTGACGCCACGAGTGTTTGTACAGAAACTGTCATGTGAGACAGAGGTAGTGATAAACGCTACGTGCAAACATCTATTCGTGGTGGTCAATTTTAAGTTTATGGCAGACTGAGAAATAAATAAATGTATGGGAATGTACAACAACGCTCTCACTTGTAAGATGTCACAGCAGTAGGCAGCGCAAATATAATGACACGCCTATAATCACTCCCACTCGTAAGTGTTACTAAACTTGATTGAAAAGCTAACCAAGCCAAAGTGAGGTGAGCTGACCCGACCTGACCCAAACCAAATTGTGGTGTACTATGCAATAAGGACCTATTTTCAATGTTTTGTACCCCTAACATTTTGTTGGTACACAATAGGTCCTTAAAGGTAAACAATAGGATCTTAGGGTATACAACCCAAACAGGTCAATATTTCAATGTACCAATAAAGGTGCAAAAAGGTACCACCCCAGTGACAAAAAACATACAGTATTGTCATTTTGTCTGATAACTATAAAAAACTGCTTTAAATTAAAAATAGGTTTTGTACTTGTGATGTTAGGGACAGTGGGCATGTATCAGCTATTCTTGGCTTCATTGCAGTTTGATTTTTAAAGATAAATTGAAATGCAAACAATAAATAGCTGTGTACTGAGTCACTGAATAATCTTGCTCAGAACAAAGTAAATATCAAACCAGCCAAAAAACTGCTCTAGACGTGATTTCAGCTTGCCAGATGGTTTATTCAGATGATCCATTTGCAAGTTCATAGTTATTACCAGCGTACTGGATTGCATACAGAATTCAAATGATTGAAGCACACCACATGCATCGTGTTCCTGTAGCTTAAATTGTAGAGCTTTGCGTTAGTTAGCAGCACAAAGGTCACGGGTTCGACTTTCAGGAATCGCAAACAGTGATAAAATGTACCTTGTAAGTTACTTTGGATAAGAGTGTGCTAAATGCGTAAATGTCAGCAGGCATACAGGCCCATATGGAATACAATTATGCATTCTCTTGGTATGTAGGAAAAGCATTTTACAGCCTCACCTCCAGCCTACTTTGTTGCTTTCTTTCTTCATGCCATTGCATTTATTTTAAATTAGGTGAGTGTATAACATTGAATGAGAGCTGATGAGAGAAATCTGCTTGTTAGTTCAATTGTTAAAGAGTATCTTTGTAAGCATGGGCATGCACGTCACGCCCGTCTCCAGCAGAACGCAATTTCCACTTCAGTGGGTGGCCGTGGCTACCTAGGGGTTTAATCTATGACAATTACCTCTTGCAGATTTTATTCAATAGTCTGAATTGTTCTACCGTGTGAAATAAACGCAAGCGTGACGCTTTGTGTTCAGGTTGGTGAAGATGTGCCAGACGCCAGGAAGTGCGCCTGCGCCAGCCACGTCGCCAACATAGCCGAGTTTTTCCAGGTGGGTCTCGCAAAGGTAAAACAAACATCTTTTTCTTCCCTTTCTCAAATAGGTAATGACCCATTTCAACCCCACATGACCTCACCGGCATTGTCATCATATGTCATGTCGTGATATTACCTGCTACCGTAGGTTTTTGTGTTTAAATAGAGAACTTACTAAACTTATAGACAGCAGACGACTCCGGGCTGGATCCGCGCTTAAGTCGACAACTCCGGTGCGAAACTGGCCAGGGTTTCCACGGGTCCTTGAAATCCTTGAGAGTTTGTGAATCTGGGAAAAAATTCAAGGCCCTGGGAAGTTTTTGAAAATATACATCCATAGATACAGGTCATTGAAAGTGCTTGAATCTATTTTATGCAAGAAGTTTTCTGTAAAAAAAATCCATATTATTCCCTGTTTAGTGTAGGATAATATCATAAAATTCTAGACTTTTTAATCACACGTGCTAAACTGTTTGCTTTAAATGCTTATATCTTCTGTATGCGATTCATACCAAAATGCTTTTTGTATAGTTGTGTTTGACACATGAAAACATTTAGGGTTATGTATGTAAATGTTGTTTCCGGAGAAGGGAATGAGACGCTGTGTCTTCCTTGCCATACTTCCTGCGTCCCTATAACGCCGTCTTTGGCAATATTTCAGATAGCGATATACTGCCTGGCTCTCGCGTCACCCTGTCTTTGTCGTTAAGCCTCACCATTGGTTGAATTTGATATACACATTTAGACGCACTTTTACGCAGCGCAAGTTCCCTCGAATGGGAACTGTAACAATTTATCTTAAAAGGTAACATGATGTAACCTTGCTCTCACTTGAAATGTGTCCCCACATTTATTCCTTGAATTTGAGTGTATTGGACCTGGAAAGTCCTTAAAAGGTCCTTGAATTTAAAGTTACCGGTAACTAAGGTGTGGGAACCCTGGAAGTCGTCTGCTGTCTGAGAGCTTATTGAAATAGAGACTTGTGGTGTTACTGTATGTCCAGTTCATATCTTGCCCCAATATCAAAACAGATATTAGAGTCATTGATAATGAAAATGATAAGCAACTCTGAAGTAAAACATGTTAAGAATATTTTTTTAAGCAAAAAGCTGAAATAATTGCATTTTGTAAAGGAATTTTGTTAAAGATCAGACTCAGAACGATTATCAAAACATACACAGATTTTACAATTTGTAAATTGTACAAATTTTTTTCATAAATTGGGTACGTGTGCATCTAGTGGATAATTGTGGTATTGCAGATTAACATAAAAATTCATCAGGGACACATTTTTTTTTTTTTATACAAATGTTTTCTCTTAATTGACGAGATAACTCGGGGAAAGAGTTAATTCTATACATAATAAAATAAAATTTTTTTTGCTTTTGGGGTGAACCACGACTCATTTTTCATCCCTGTCCTTTGAGACCAAATTGATTTTTTTCTCAAGTTATATTAAAGTGCACGATCAGGTTTCACTGTTTGACTCATCATGCATGCTGTCACAAAGCTTGCAACACAACCATCTCCATCATACTTTATCAGTGTTTGTGTCTGTAAAGTATTGATTAACAGCATGAAGCATGAATTTGGTCCTGCATTCCAGGATATAACTGCAAAACCATAAGTGATGTTTGTGGGTCTTCGGGGGTCTCCGGCATGCATGCGTGCGTGTACCTAACAGCTGGTAATATTATTCAGTAGAAGATGTTTTCAGATGACTAACACAGTCCTCTTCTGGGCTATTGTGTCAGAGGTGCTCGTCTGTTTGAGAGCTATGAATGGGGGTCCGCTCGGCTTTTCAAAGCACTCAATCTCTTCAACGCGAGTGCGTGGGCGAGAGATAGAAAGAGAGAAAGAATAAAGGTATTAAGGTAGATGAAACATCCAAGGTCGACGTGAGAGACTGTGCTTTTGGGATTGAAAGGGAGCCTGTGTTATCCAGAACTGATCTAAGTGCAGGTCCATTTACAGTATGAGATGCTCTTTTTTTGAATTATTGAAATAACTCAAGGTGGTATTCACATAGCAGTGCTTTCTGGTTTAAATAAAGATGCATTGCTCACAAAAGCTTAGATAGTGGTGCAATTTTAATCCTCAGGCACAATGGAGACTTGAATTATTATACAAATGAATTATTTTTGCATAGAAGTTATGTTTCTTCTTTTTGTCTCTTCAGGGTGTTGACATCATCATCAATGCCAGCTGTATGGACGACATCGACCCCTCAGCCATCGGACAGAGGCTGACCAATGGGACGGTTCCGGTAGCCAGCCCCGTCCTCAGCCGCCTGCGAATGAAAGACGAGGAGAACGGCGAGCACGTGGTGAGCGTGATTGATGACAGAAGGATTGCTTTAGGGGCTTACGTGCGTGTTTGCGCACAGAAGCTACCGGAAAGGGGTCAAATCAAGTTGTCTGTAAAATGGCTCTGTATAAGTGTGATGTCTGACACAAGAGCACAGCCTTGTTGCTGTTTTTAGACCAAAGTGCTCCTGCTTGGAGAGGCAAGAGCCTTTCAAAGCAATTGTTGATAGAGAGGAACTGAAACAATTAATGTTGCACGATGCGAATGATTCACATGCTTCTAAAATAATTACGATTCTTCTTGGGGATTTTTTTTTTGGTGTCTTATCCAAACAACCTTTTTGTTTTTGTGTACTTCACTTTTATATTTATATGCTTCGAAGCTTTTTTCAATTGAAGCACCTAGTACACTGTAAAAAAATAAGTTGGTTCAACTTAAAAATGTAAGTTACCTGGTTGCCTTAATTTAATTTTTATTAATTCAACTTTAAAATGTTATTTTTTTGAGTTAACTAATATTTTTAAATTGAATTACCTCAAAAATCGAACGCAACGAGATAACTATTTTTTACAGTGTAATGTTAGTGGTACCAGATCACAAATCCTGTTTCTAGATCTTTCTGTAAATGATGTGTGCTCTCTTTCTGGCTTTATATTTAATGGAAGTAAAAAGAAACTGTCCCCATAATGTCCCCCACAACTTGGATCAACATCTCTGGCTGTCCAATTAAATTGGCCTGAACTTTCTCTTCCCCTTTTCTTCCTGGCCGCAGGGCACCACCTACACGAAGACAAATGCGGAGATCGAGATGAAGAAAATCAATCGAGAGGAGTTCTGGGAACAAGCCAAGGTAGAAATTTGATTCCTTTGGTTTGCTGACGCATAGATGCTCGGTCTGACTCTTAAGGTTGAGACCATAAACCTCTCTAAACAGTGTTAGCGCACAATACGACTGTTAAGTTGACATGTGTTTTTGCTTTAACATTAATGGGGAAGTGAATCTTTCACAATGAGATATGGTTGTTTATTATGGCTGTAGTGATAAAATGTTTTAATTCTGCAACATACGTGGGGCCAAACATCTTGTATTCTCATTTGCATTGAGTATTCATTCCAGATTTTTGTATTTGTCCTTTAATGTCATCAGTGCAAAACCTGATGATCCATGTTATTCCAGCACATTTAATAGTGTTACAAACATCAATGAAAACAAGGAAATCTGACCTTCTGTTATCATGGTCAATGTAACAAATATGTGAATTTGATCAGTGACTTGAAAACAGTCCAGAGCCTTAAGGTCACAGACAGTATTGTATCTCTTAAAAATACAAATACAACTGTAGGACTGTCTTTCACATCTTTGATTTTAGGTAACATATCTAAAACTCGTTAAAACCATATACAACAAAGGTCTAACCCAGCTTTTCTCAAAGTGTGGGGCGCGCCCCACTGGTGGGGAATAGGAACATTACAAGTGGGGCCTGACGAACAGGAGGATATTTGGTTATTTTTGTGCTCATTTCTATTAATTGTTTTATTTGTTGACCTTACACTTAAAACGAATAAATATAAGCCTAAATTAAAACAACATCAGACTGTGAAGAAAATGTCACGCATAGCCTACAAGAATGAATTAACGTCAGAACGTCAATTGAAGCGAAGCAAAAACTTTAATGTGGAGAGGCGGTACAGGCGGTAGGGGGTTTAAAAGTTAAATAATGGATACGTTTCTGACACAAACTGAAGATTCAGCACCTGCAGAGAAAACCAAGACAGACATTGGACCCAACAAACCAAAAAGCCAGCCGAAAAGAAAGGATGGCCCTGTCCCAAATGGCGCACTTCATGTGGACTTTCGGTCTTGTGGCCTTAAAGTGCGCATGCTTGCTTAGTCCATAGGGTGTCCCATCTGTCATTTTTACGCTCCGAAGTGTGCTCATCAGCGCCCCTTTTGCACCCTTGATGCATGCCACAGGCTTCGCGCCAACCCAGAAGTCCTTGCGAAAGAGCAATCAGACCAATCACACGCCGGAAGGGAGGAGTTCACACTGATGGGCAACTTCTCTTCCTATTTCTGCCGTGGCGCTCGAGTCTGTCCCAAAACACGACTCTGGTGCACCCTCGTGGACTCCCGTCAAGGGTCCCTAAGGTCTGCACTACATGATGTCATCAAAGTGTGGACTCTGAGAAGGACCACAAGTCCAGAGTGTGCCATTTGGGACAGGGCCTATGATGACTTTTGTCAGAGACAAAATAAAAAACAGAGTTGCATTATTATTATTTACTTAAGTCTTATTTCAAGCAAAAGTGATAATACATTTGCACGTTTATTTTTCTATTGAAAGTGTTTAATGCTGTTATGTTTTAAAATATGATTCAATATGATACATTTCAACAGTTAAAACTTAAAACCTACTTGATTACCATTTTGTTGAGGCGATTGGGGAAATGTGGGGCTCGAAACCCTTCCCTACTCCCAAAGTGGGGAATGGCAGTAAAAGTTTGCGAAACACTTTTCTAACCAGTCTATATTAAAAGTATAGACAGTTTCATCGGAATAAGAAACTTTTTCTTGAATTAAGGGTTTAAGAAAAAAGTAAACTTATTTCAAGAAAGATTTTCTTATTCCATTGGCAGATTTTTTGCTTGTTTTAAACACAAATTTACTTAAAGTTTACATTTTTTTGTCTAAAAACTAGACTTATTTTCTTATGTCATTTTGCTCACCAGGAAAATGCATTTTAATTTAAGAATTTTTAGACATTTTTACTGAAAACAAGAAAAAAATACTAAGTAAGAAAGAAGTATAACAATTTTTATTAAACCAGTGTATACTGCAAAAAAAATATTTTCAAGAAAAAATTAAGTATAAAAAATAGTATTTTTGTCTTGTTTTCAGTGAAAATATCAAAAAATTCTTAAATTAAGATGCTTTTTCTTGATGAGCAAAACGACCCATGAAAATAAGTCTAGTTTTTAGACCAAAAATATCAAATTTAAGTGATTTTGTTCATAAAACAAGCAAAAAATCTGCCAATGGGGTAAGCAAAAAAATCTTGAACATTTTTCTTAAACAGTAAATTCAAGAAAAATTTGCTTACCACATTGGCAGATTTTTTTTGCTTGTTTTATGCACAAAATCACTTAAATTTGATATTTTTGGTTTCAAAACTAGACTTATTTTCTTGGGTCGTTTTGCTCATCAAGAAAAAGCATCTTAATTTAAGATTTTTTTTATATTTTTTATATTTTTACTGAAAACAGACCGGTCAAGACCACAACTGATGGCACACAAAAAAATTCTTAGTATTTTTGTCTTGTTTTCAGCAAAAATATCTAAAAATTCTTAAATTAAGATGCGTTTTCTTGATAAAAAAACGACCCAAGAAAATAAGTCTAGTTTTTAGAGCAAAAATATCCAATTTAAGTAATTTTGTGCATAAAACAAGCAAAAAAATCTGGCAATGGGGTAAGCTAATTTTTCTTAAATTTAGTGTTTAAGAAAAAGGTTCAAGAATTTTTTTCTTACCCCATTGGCAGATTTTTTTGCTTGTTTTATTCACAAAATCACTTAAATTTGATATTTTTGGTTTCAAAACTAGACTTATTTTCTTGGGTCGTTTTGCTCATCAAGAAAAAGCATCTTAATTTAAGAATTTTTTGATATTTTTACTGAAAACAAGACAAAAATACTAAGATTTTTTTTTCTTGAAAATTATTTTTTGCGGTGTAGATGTTACACTGCAAAAAATGATTGTGTTACGTAGTATTTTTGTCTTGTTTTCAGAAGAAATATAAAAAAATACTTAAATTAAGATGCATTTTCTTGATTAGCTAAATGATCTAAGAAAAAAGTCTAGTTTTTAGACAAAAAATATACAATTAAAGTAAATGTGTGCTTAAAACAAGCAAAAATATCTGCCGATGGGTGAGGAATTTTTTCTTGAATTAAGTGTTTGGAAAAAGTCAACTTATTTCAAGATTTTTTTCTTACCCCATTAGTTGATTTATTTGCTTGTTTTAAGCACAAATCACTTAAATTTGATATTTTTGTCTTAAAGTTATATTTTTTTCTTAGGTGAATTTGCTTATCAAGAAAATGCATCTTGATTTAAACATTTTTAAATATTTGTACTGAAAACAAGACAAAATACCAAGTAAAAAGTAATTTTTAATAAATTTTTAATGAAAAGTTAATATTATGGCTATAAATTAATTTGATGGAGTTTGTTTTGATGTTAAAAGCGGGAAGAGGAGATTAGAAAGGAGGAGGAGAGGAAGAAGGCTGCTGAGGAGCGACAGCGTTTTGAAGCAGAAAGGATGGAGCTGGAGAGGAAAGAGCAGGAGGAACGTGAGAAGAGATATCGTGAGAGAGAGAAGCAGATCGAGGAACACAGGTGAAAAACAGACCACAGTGTCACCACAGCTTATCGTCAGCGCTACGCTATTTATAACCCTGCTTTCTTTATATGTGTTACCACAGGAAGAAGATGCTGGAGGAAGAGGAGGCCAAAGAGAAGGCCAGAAATCAACCTCTGATTGTAAGAGTGCGTGTGCTTTGCATAAAGTAAACCAAGGTTGAACCATTCTTTGAGGATGCGTGATGGTTCACGGGTGGCGAGCGAAAGGTTGCCGGTTTGACTATAACCATTGCGCCCACCTGTACAGTATTTCACCAGGAGGATTTGGGCTGCAAGCAGGCTTCAGAAGTTTTTACACATTTGTTAACCAAATCAGTGTCAAACAGCTCAACCCACATCTGTTATAAAAAGGGAAAACAACATTTCAGTTTGTGCTGCCCCCTGCTGGACATTAATGAATGTTGATCTTCTCTGCAGACAGAACCCAGCAATGAAGATTCTGGCGACAAGAAGGAATCAGAGGTTGAGGTGAGTTTATAACATCACCTCGTTTTTCCACCGACTGCTTTCAAATGGAAGATAAACTGAGTCGGTCTGACCCTACACAGTGTTCATGTGGGGCAGATTTGACGGATACAGTATTCTAATGGGGTTTACATATGGGTCAGTGGGAATCCTCTTGCTATTTTGGGACTCTATGCTGCCATCAGTGATGGTAGTGCTGCAAGATATTAAAAGAGCTTTGCTTATCTGAAGCTATTATTTGTAACAGCATTACATCCATGACTTAATTTAAAGAGTATGCAAACTTTTTAATCTTTAGTGGTTTATCCAGACATTAGTGGGCGGAGCTTAACATTTGCCATCAAGGGGCTTACGCTATTTTCACTTAGTGTAAATAAACACTCTGATTTTATAAAGTGTGGTCATAAGTGTGCATATAACATTTCAGTTTAGGCTCATCCAATCAGATTTTATGGCACGAACGTATCAACAAAAATCTTCTTTTCCCCGTGTTCCTTACTTTACAGGAGGCAGCGGCCATCATTGCCCAAAGGCCTGACAACCCGCGTGAGTACTTTAAACAGAGAGAGAGAGCCCTGGCCAACAGTGTGGACGTCTCACCAGTCACCACCCACAGGACCGGTAAGATCATAAGATAGACACGAGTGAAGCTGTTGTGCAGTATGAGGGTGTGGGTACTAAATCCTGAGCCTCTGTTTATTTTGCTACTTGTCTCTCAATATGTCAGTTTATGTGATTTAAACCAAACGGCTTAAGAAAAGCCCGAAATCCTACACAGATCATCACTAAAGATTTGTGAGGGTTACAGACAGTTTAGCTTTTGTTTTAGAGGTCCACTGTGTGGATATTTGGCGGCGTCTGGTGGTGGGATTGTGAGTTGCAACCCACGGCTCGGTCCACGGCTCATCTCTCCCTTTCGGAACGCATATTGAAGCTACTGACAAACGCGTCATTTTCTGAGAAAACATGGGGACAAACGTTTGTCGGTTTGGAGCTACTGTAGAAACATGATGGCGACTTCCATGTAAGGGACCCACGGTGTATGTAGATAAAAACAACTCATTTTAAGGTTATAAAAACAATACAGCTCATGTTGTAAGGTCTGTATACACCACAGATAATATAGTTATGTATATTATATTGCATTTCCGTCAAGAGATCCTTCTAAAAGTTACACAGTGCACTTAAAGAGGTTTTAAATATCATATATGACAGACCATTTACTCTATACATTTTAAATTTACTGTCTACAAAGCAACTTGAACTCGCTGGTTATTAAATCACATGCTTGCTCTCTTAAATCTAAACAACATTACATTTCAATGCATCATAGGATCACCCGCATGATGTATATCATGCCGCCTTCCTCTTCTGCACTGTTAGAAATGGTCTCAAACTGTCACTGGAGCAGGAGGACCCTTTAAAAAGGTCCTAATATAGTATGCACCATTTAAGTACAGATATGTATACATTTGGTCCCAGTAAAATGAACTTTTTAGTATACTTTTTGAAAGTGTATTTTTGACCATTTTTTCTGAAGGTGTGTAAGGCAGTGTCATTCATGGAAAAGTCAATCCCATAATGCACTGTGACAAGCCTAATGAAAACATCTGTCCATGGCAGATTATGTTAAGAGAATTGTCAAATTCAAATATACTTTCATAACCGTGCTGAGAAATAAAACAATGTAAACCAGTCTGTTTAGCTGGTCTCCCAGCCCTGTCAAATGAGTTAGTCTGGTCTGCTTTGGTTTAAATAAAAAAGTAATGGTTAATGAATTAAAAACGCTGTAAAACCGTGAGCATTTTTTTTAATTTAAGTAATATAGATGTAAAGAAATGTATTCATCATGGTTAAACTATTTTTGCAGTTGTTCTTATGTCATGCAGTAGGTCGAGAAGGGTCATAGAGGTCGCATGAAAATAAAAATGGTGAATGTACAGTAGTATGACTGGAATGTACGTATACTGCACCTCATGGGCGTCGGGACAAGACCAGCACACACTTTTTAATACCAGTGATATTAATACCACACACTCATTAATCTAGCGCGGGGTGTCCAAACTTTTTCCTACCTAGGGCCAAAAATCAAACCAAAGTAAATGTTGCTGTGTTATATTAAAATTAAAGTTACCTTGATTCCTCTAATTTATCATTTTCATATATTTAAAAAAAATAAATAAGCAAACATTACTTTGAAAATAAAACTGTATTAGTTATGCATAAACAAAGATAACTGTTGTAAAAAAAAAAAAAAGAAATCATTTTGCCAAAAATTTTTACATTGCCTTTTGTTTGTGTGCCACTCCTTCGACCTTTGTATTATTAGATTGTAGTACACGAGTCCGTGGAGTTGCGTGATGCTTGCTATACACCTTCAAGTATGCATGTACATTAAAATAAATGTATTCACTTTAATACATTTAATTTAAGTAAAAAAAAAATTTATGGACAAATAAAACAACAAATTTTAAATTTTAGAAAATGTTTAATTAGAAATAACAACATCAGCATCAAAGACGTTTATCCTTTTTCCTTATCTCACATGGCATGATGACGGGCCAAAATAAAGGTCATTGCGGGCCAACCACAATACAAGAAAAAAGCATCTACTCCAATAAATGTTTTGGACCCACCCACTTTTTTTTTGCTTTAGACGCCCATGCCGCACCTAATATACATGATATACAGTACTGTGCAGAAAGTCTTAGGCCACCACCACCAGACTTGTTGTTTTAAAAGTTTTTAATCTCCATCCAGATTTATTTTTCAATTTATTTTATTAAGATACAAACAGAAAATACAGGAAATATGTAAAAAAAAGTCTTCTTTATGCATCGTCGATGTTAAGTGTGACCTCTCTTGGCACTAAACACATCTTGAGCATTTTTGAGAATAATGAAGTAAAAAGACTAATTTCTTTAAAATTAGAAATTAGGATTTATTTTATTTAGGTTTAAGAGTTCATGCAGTTTCCTGCTATTGCTGAAGTGGAAGGGGAGTTCACCCTTAAAACTACATTTTTATACAGTTTTTAATACTATATACACATTTCCTGTATTTTCTGGATGTATTCTATTAAAGTGACGGAGAAACAATAATATATCATCACTATAACATTGCAAAAACAACCAATCTAATTCTGGCATAGTGGCCTAAGACTTTTGCACAGTATTGTATGGTGTGTATTGATTTAACTGCATTAGTACACACTGTTATAGTATGTGATTTGTGTGATTTATAATTTGTGCAGGTGCACATACATTTTTAGTTAGCCTCAAATTTTTCTGTACTGTAGACAGTGGGTGATAGCATTTATTAGGGTAAATTAATGTATTGATTTATTTTTTATGTTTTTATTGTTAAATTTGTGCCATTTGGGATCAGAGCTGCATAACAATTAATCGCAACTAATCATTGTTTCCATCATATACAGTATGTGTGTGTGCTGTGTATAATGTTTATGTATATATAAATACACACACACACACACACACACACACACACACACACACACACACATGCATGTATATATTTAAGAAATATTTATATGTGTATATACATTTATATATTTTTATATATAATATTATTATATATAAATACTTAATATATAAACTATTTTTTTCTTTAAATTATTCATGCATGTGTGTGTATTCATATATACATAATTATTATTCACAGTACACACACATATATGATGGAACCAACTTTTATTCTGCAAACGATTAGTTGCGATTAATCGTTACACAGCCCTGTTTGGGATAGTAATGGACTGTGTAAACTTTTTTACTTCAATGCCTCACTTTTGGCCACAACAATTTTTGAAGCCCCCCACTCCAAAAAATATATAAAAATTACCAAATGAGAAATGTGTTGTTTTTGCTTATTTTAATGCTTGTTTGGTCTTATTTTGAATAATTTGCTTCATCTAAACAGTGGTTTACTGGATGTTTGTTTTATTTATTCCTTATGTAAGATTGTAGCCTTTTTGTAATAAGTGTCCAGCTTTTCACTACTACTGTATCTGTTGTTAAATGGTACCAGCACAGAAATACTGTCTACTGTATGTTCGAAATGTGTGAACCCGTCACACTAACAGCTGTTTTTGCCTTTTTCTCTCTCTCTACCTCACTTTCCTCAACTCCACACTAATTTATTTTTTCTTCTGGTCAATCCTTTGTGTTCCCACATCTTTCATCATTTTGTATGATCCTGGAACGCCACAACATCTCACCTTCTTTCTCTCCAAACATTTCTCCTTTTACAAATGTCTTTCCCCCTCTATCCCTGTACTTTATCCTGTCTGTCTGGTATGGTGTTACTCTGTCACGTCCCTGTACGTCGGTCCATGTGTGCGTGTCCCACACGACGGTCCCGTCTCCTGTTTACCAGGCCGCTTGGACAGTCCATTCTTGAGGCAACAGCACAGTCCGTCTGACTGCAGCCCTCCCCCCTCTCGTACTCCGCCCAGTACGCGGCGGCGACCAGGTTCACCTGGTAGGTACTGGACAGATGTTGCCGAGGGCCACTGCAGTAATAGAGGCTCACCAGATCACCAACCTAACTGTAGACTGTAGACAACCTCTCCAATGAATTATTCGATTACTTTTGGCATTCCCAGCAGCACAGCGCGTTCACAGCGTTCACTACAGCTGCACTGCACCAAAATGAAGCCTGTTCCTCCTATAGCAGTGCACTTTAAAAATGAATCTAATGTGTCGTCCTTAACTTAACACATTTCTGTGTTTCTTAAATAGAATAACACAAAACAATGTGTTAAAATGAACACATCCTTTCTTAGAGTGTATGTACTTGTATTACGTAAATGAATAGTTCACCAAGAAATAATCGAAAAGCTGTGATTTTCCTTCTGTGCAAAAACAGATTAAGGGCCGAGCCAATGAGACATTGCAAATAGACATACAATAGATGGGCATAGATATACATGCATACCATACATATCGTACATACTGTACACATGACCATAATACAATACCTCTCAGATCTCATCCAAGACAGACAGAAAGACAGATACTGTAGACAGGCTGACAGACAGATAAATACTGTCAGACAGATAGACAGGCAGATAGATAGATAAAGAAAAATACAAATAGACAGACAGATAGACACTGTAGACAGATAGAAAGGCATACAGATGGACATAGATACATGCATACTATCTATCTATCTGTATGTCTGACTGTATGTCTGCCTTTCTTCAGACAGACAGGAAGACAAATATATAGATAAAAAATACAGACAGATAGATAAAGAGACAGACAGATTGACAGACAGATACTGTAGACAGACAGACATATAGACAGATAGACAAAGAGACAGATAGATTGATACTGTAGACAGACACATGGACAGACAGATAGATATTGTAGACACACTATACAGACAGAGAGATAGATAGATAAAGAGGATGACTGACAGATAAATAAATACTGAAGACAGACAGACAGACAGATAGATAGATATTATAGACAAACAGACAGACCAATAGATTGATATCATAGACAGACACATGAAGAGACAGATATATACTGTAGACTGACAGACAGCGAGATAGATAAAGAGGAAGACAGACAGGCAGCCAGGCAGGCAGGCAGACAGACAGACATACAGACAGACAGATAGATAGATAGATATTGTAGACAGACAGAGATAGATAAAGAGGAACAGATAGACTACAGACAGACAGACAGACAGATAGATACTGTTGACAGACAGGCAGACAGACAGACAGACAGACACACAGATAGATAGATAGATATTGTAGATAGACAGAGAGATAGATAGATAAAGAGGAACAGATAGATATATAATGTAGACAGACAAACAGACAGACACACAGACAGAGAGATAGATAGATAGATAAAGAGGATGACTGACAGATAAATAAATACTGAAGACAGACAGACAGACAGACAGACAGATAGATATATATTATAGACAAACAGACAGACAGATAGATTTATGTTATAGACAGACACATGAACAGACAGATAGATACTGTAGACAGACAGACAGCGAGATAGATAAAGAGGAAGACAGACAGATAGATAGATAGATATTGTAGATAGACAGACAGATAGATAAAGAGGAACAGATAGATAGATACTGTAGATAGACAGACAGCCAGATAGATAGATAAATACTGTTGACAGACAGACAGACAGACAGACAGATAGACAGATAGATACTGTAGACAGACAGAGAGATAGAGAAAGAGGAACAGATAGATAGATACTGTAGACAGACAGATAGATAGATAGATAGATAACGAGGAACAGATAGATACATATTGTAGACAGACAGACAGACAGACAGACAGATAGATAGATATATATTATAGAAAAACAGACAGACCGATAGATTGATATCATAGACAGACACATGAAGAGACAGATATATACTGAAGACAGACAGACAGTGAGATAGATAAAGAGGAAGACAGACAGATAGATAGATAGATATTGTAGATAGACAGACAGATAGATAAAGAGGAACAGATAGATAGATACTACAGACAGACAGCCAGCCAGAAATATAGATAAATACTGTTGACAGACAGACAGACAGACAGACAGATAGATAGATATTGTAGACAGACAGCCAGATAGATAAAGAGGAACAGATAGATAGATACTGTAGACAGACAGACAGATAGATAGATAGATAAAGAGGAACAGATAGATACATACTGTAGACAGACAGACAGACAGACAGACAGATAGACAGACAGATAGATACATAGATATTGTAGACAGACAGAGAGATAGATAAAGAGGAACAGATAGAAACATACTGAAGACAGACAGACAGCCAGACAGACAGACAGACAGACAGACAGACAGACAGACAGACAGACAGACAGACAGATAGATAGATAGATAGATAGATAGATAGATAGATAGATATTGTAGACAGACAGAGATAGATAGAGAGGAACAGATAGATAGATACTACAGACAGACAGACAGACAGACAGACAGACAGACAGACAGACAGACAGACAGACAGATAGATAGATAGATAGATAGATAGATAGATAGATAGATAGATATTGTAGACAGACAGAGATAGATAAAGAGGAAAAGATAGATAGATACAACAGACAGACAGACAGACAGACAGACAGACAGACAGACAGATACTGTTGACAGACAGACAGACAGACAGACAGACAGACAGTCAGACAGACAGACAGACAGACAGACAGACAGACAGATAGATAGATAGATAGATAGATAGATAGATATTGTAGATAGACAGAGATAGATAGAGAGGAACAGATAGATAGATACTACAGACAGACAGACAGATACTGTTGACAGACAGGCAGGCAGGCAGACAGACAGACAGACAGTCAGACCGACAGACAGACAGACAGACAGACAGACAGATAGATAGATAGATAGATAGATAGATATTGTAGATAGACAGAGAGATAGATAGATAAAGAGGAACAGATAGATACATACTGTAGACAGACAGACGGCGAGACAGAAAGACAGACAGACAAACAGACAGACAGACAGACAGACGTCGAGACAGAAAGACAGACAGACAGACAGACAGACAGACAATGTAAACAGACAGACAGATAATGTAGATGGATAGACAGACAAAGAGACCAACTGACCGACAGACATGCAGATTGATGCAATCTAAATCAATACAATATAAGCTTGTTTCGCAGCTTTCAGGTCTCATAAAATTTTTTCCTGTTCAATACGCTCAGATTTAATGTCCCATCTCAAGTAACTTTCTGTAAGACCTAACTACACTACAGCCATCTCAGTCTCAATGTCCATAACAAGACATTGCCATTTTCTCTGGGTCCATAGTCAGTATATGTGTTCTGTACTCGTTATTCGTTGTATTTTGTATTTTGCACAGGAAACATTCACTATATTATTCTGAAGCTATGCCACGGACTTAACGGACGACTGAGATAAAATGTTTATTTTAGTTAGGGAGAACTAATTAAATCTCACCCACTTCATCTCCTCTCATGTTCTTTCTGACGGATCCCGGCGGCCGTTCCTGCACTTCTTGCCAACCTTTTGATCTGTGAGTGCCTGACACCCCTCGCCGCACGTGATCGTGGTCTCTGAGCCTTCGGGCTTGTGTGCCGGGGACCTTGTGTGACTTTGATGTTGTGTGGTGTGTTTACAAAAATGAAACAGCAGCACGAAGACAAATGGTGGCCACAATTATCAGTTTACAGAGACTAAACATTCAGTTAATATCTTAAGCTTGTGTAAACTGAGTGGGTTTTACTTTCAGATTTGAATCGTGTCACTTGCCCGATGCAACTGTTACCCTGCATTGCTTTCATGTTTTGTGTTATATGTTGTGTAAGGTCTTCATTGATTTATGATTTACTGTATCACATTAAAAAAAGACTTGCATCACAGTATTCTTGTGTTTTTCTTTCACTTTGTACCAGACCACTCCCAGAAGAAACTTTATAGCTCAGAGGTTGCTCTTTCAGACCTCGGTGGACTTCTCAAATATGTTTACCAGACAGCGGACGACTCCGAGCCGGATCAGCACCTGAGCACCTGACTTTGGCGCGGATCCGGCCCAGAGTCATCTGCTGTCTGGGATCAACTTTGCCTCAGATGTTTCTCCAATTTCTTTAGGCTAAAGAAGACTCAAATGTAACAAAGACACCACAGAAAAAACAACAACAGCATTTTCTTTTCAATTAATCTCAAAGCCCATAGGAGAAACAACTGAGATAATAAAGAGATTTCATCTGTGATTTTTTTTGTCTCGTGTCTTTATTTTTTAAATTGCTTAAACTATAGAAATAAACCACTGAATATCTGCGTTTTATGTTGTTTATTTTAAATCTCATCTTTTTATTGACCACCTGCCCCTCTTATTTACTGCAGTTAATTGACCTGTCGGCTTGCTTTAGCTTGTCATGAGATGGAGAGGTCAACCTTTAATGTTTTTGTTTGTATCATACCATAATGCCATCACATTGTTAGATGACATTCATGCTTTAATGCTGTGTGTAATACATAATTCCCATCATTATTGCATTAGTGTGTGTGCATGTCGAAAAATTACTTGCAACATGAATGTTTATTTGAGTATTTCAAATTTGTGCAGTCATCTTTCTATCACCGTGTTTGCTCACGCCAAGTGTTGTGTTTTCTACGTTGGCACGTCTGTATTTTAATGCCACAATGGATCCGGGGGCCACTGCACTTAGACAAAACACCGCTTGCTATTGTTTCGCCCTATTAGCAGCCCATTCAGACTATTTGTAAATGGTGTCGTTGATGTTGTGATCGATATCAAATTGTTTAAGGCTTGTGTATCCACGATTAAAGTTCATTTTTCCTTTGATCTCTCAGATGACTCCCCTGAAGGAATTCTGGCACGCAGCATGACCACTGGATGCACTCCAATTCCCAAAATCGCCATTCAGGAGGAAAAGGATGACTTCTTTCGAAAGGAGTTCGGTAAGGTTTACAAAGTAGGAATGTCGCTGTAGTTTGTATATTGCCTCTTGATCAGTTCAACAATGTTTAGGAAAACAAGAAAGGCAGAACGTATTGTTTACATGTTGTAAAAAAAGAACTGAGAAATCCAATTGCGCTATATAGTAACAAACTGCAAATATACATCTAAAATAATAGAGCATATGGGCAAATGGATAGGCCACAGCCCTGATATATATCAGGGCTGTGGCCTATCCATTTGCCCATATGCTCTATTATTTTAGATGTATATTTGTAGTTTGTTACTATATAGCGCAATTGGCACTATTAGTGCGCGAGACACTATTACATTTTTGGTCTATAGCAGTAAAAATTGTGAAAACTGATCAATTTGTGGATCCCGCCATTATCTCGTCAATCAAGAGAAACCATTTGCATAAAACTGTGTTCCTTATGAATTTTTTTGTTAATCTGCAATACCGCGATTATACCAGCACTAGATGGTGCACTTACCCAATTTATGAAAAAAAAACCTAGTGCTGGGCAAAGATTAATCGCGATTTATCACATACAAAATAAAAGTGCTTTTTTTGCATAATATATGAGTGCTTGCTTGTGTGTTATTATTATGTATATATAAATACACACACATTCATGTATGTATGTATGTATTTAAGAAACATTTACATGTGTATATATATATATACACACACACACACACACACATATATATATATATATATATATATATATATATATATATATATTTTTATCTTTTTATATATTCTATATTATATATAAATTAAAAGTATATATATAAAAAAAGAAAATTCTGAAATGAATATATGTATGTATGTGTGGTAAAATATAAATAATAATTACACACACATATATTATGTAAAAAAATCACTTTTATTTTGTATGCAATTAATCGCGATTAATCTTTGCCCAGCACTAGAAAAAACTGAAGCCAAAACTTTATTTACTAATTTTACACTCTGTGTATTTTTTGATAATCTTTCTGAATCTGATCTCTAACTAAATTCCTTCACAAAAATGCAATTATTTCAGCTTTTTGCTAAAAAAATTTTTTTAAAGAAAAATACCCATATTTAAGAGTTTATAAGTAGAGAAAAAAATATAGATAGGATGAAACGTGTTTTCTCGTTTTGTTTGTTTGTTTATTGTTTGTATGAAAGCAGAGGGTCTGTTCATTTCAAAAAATTATTATAAGTGTAGATTTTATACCCAAAATATTAAATTTAAGTGATTTTTGCTTGTTTTATGCAAAAATAACTTAAATTTATATTTTTGGTCTAAAAACCAGACTTATTTTCTTGGGTTGTTTAGCTCATCAAGAAAAAGCATCTTAATTTAAGATTTTTTAGATATTTTTTCTGAAAACAAGACAAAAATACTAAGAATTTTTTTCTTGAAAATAAATTTTTTGCTGTGTTCTTTTATTTAATATATTTGTATGTTTATATATTTTTAGAAGAAAATTTTCCTGGAAGGTACTTTGTAAAACTTTTGTGAAAATCACAAAAAATGGTGGCGTGCAACTTTTCAAAAAATAGCTGGCGGGGAATGAGATAATATGTTTTCCTCGTGCAGCGACCTTAAGCTAGGCAAAGGCGCTTTATAAATAAAACTTATTATTATTATTATTATTATTAAAAGAGCAAAAATACATGAAGAAAAAAGATACGCTGCTGTTAAAATAAAATGCAAAAAATATCCTGTTATTTTATATATATATATTATATAGCAGGGGTCGGCAACAGGCGGCCCGCGGGCCAAAAGTGGCCCCCCAGCAATATTCTCTGGCCCGCCGGATTAATTTGAAGTCCGTTTTTTTATTTTTTTTTAATCAGACTTTTTTATTTTACAATAACAGTTTACAAAAATGGCCCCGTGTATCATTCCTTCATTCGTTTTTTCAAATCAAAACCAAAAAGAAAATAAAGAAAAACGACTTGTTTTTCTATTATTTATTTCCTGAACTAAAATCAAACGACTCGTTTTCTGAATGTGCGCTAAGATCAAAAATAAAAAAAATGAAAACGGGTTCGGACAAATTTTAATTGAACACCTAGCAGACATATACAAATGAAATAAATTTAAACAGATAAGGTACTAACAGATTACATTTTAATAAGGGTTTTAATAAGGGTTTGAATAGCAACCATGCTTTCCTGTAAGTCTCATTCGCTTACAGTCCGACTTTTGAACTTTTTTCATTATTATTTATTCGCGTATAACACACTGACAAATAGCAAGAATGTCCTGAAAAAAATGTGTATAATAGCTATCTTAACGGGCCGCTTTTTCTCGTTCTCTTTCTCTACCAGCGCATCCGCGATCATAACTGTCATTAGAGTTTGAACATACTTCTAAAACACAATCGATCAAATAATTGCAGAGGTATGACTTCATGAATCATTTGCAAATTTACCTCGTAAATCATGTCAATTCATCACGCGTGAAGACGTTAAACTCCGTGACATCGCAAATTACTGAAAAGTAATTGCTGGCTTTTAGAAACCACTACAAAATATGATAAAAAT
This sequence comes from Misgurnus anguillicaudatus, assembly GCF_027580225.2. Classification (NCBI taxonomy): domain Eukaryota; kingdom Metazoa; phylum Chordata; class Actinopteri; order Cypriniformes; family Cobitidae; genus Misgurnus; species Misgurnus anguillicaudatus. The sequence continues at coordinate 11,401,194 of NC_073345.2, forward strand.
AAACTCTTTTACTGCAATAATATTTTAACTAATACACTTTTAAAGTAGATTTGAAAGGAATACTGTTGTTTTCTGCTACTTGAACTTGGGGCTCGAGCCCGACCTAAGGTTCGACCTGCCTTCGAAAACAGCAAGTCAAGTTCGTTTACCGTTAATTATTAAGACTAAATGGGCAGGTAAATTCGTTAAAAAAATGAAAGTAATCCGCCAAAATATGGTTTTACATGTCTATTAAAATAAAGCCATTATTAATTTTCCTAACGCATAGTTCTTTGATCTTTACCTCCGTTTAAAACGTTATAAATTTGGCAAAGGAGGATGTTCAGCAATTTGAACAGCAACTCCGCAACCAACTCGGTTTATGATGGTGAGAAATTTGAGTGAGAGGCTTTGTCCTATTCAATTTATTATTTATATTTCATTATAAATACAATGAATACAATGTTAAAATAATATTTTTATTGGCACGAACACAATTTTTGTATAACATTTAAAATTATCTGTCTCTTTTCGTTAGAGACATTTGAATGTGAGATTCTGGAAACGAAACGTGACGTTAAGTTTTGCGGACCCGTCAGGTCGGGAAAAAAGCGGGTGAACACAAAGTGTATGAATGTATGAATAGAACCTTGTCGGAGCTGGACAAAAAACAGTCCAGCGGAGACCTCCTTAAACCTTAGGTGTGTATGTGTGTGTCCCGGATAAATATTAATAAAAAAGGAATAGTTCAAAAGTCGGACTGTAAGAGTATTTAATGAGAGCATAAATGCCTGTAATATTACCACTATAGTACTTGATCTGTTTAAAATGATTTCATTGATATATTATGCCTATAAAGGAGTTAAATAAAAAAAATGTCTAATCCAGTAATAAATTTTTTTATCTGAGCACACAATCAGAAAACCTGTGGTGGTTAATTTTTTCATTTTTTTTTATTTGAAAAAAAAACCGATCGAACGAATGATACACAGACCCATTACCATGTTTTCGTCTTTTAAATAGGAAATAAATGTTTCTTGACAAAAGATCAGATAGCCTTTACTAGGCTAATTCAAAATAAGACGTAAGTGTGCCAACAACAGTTGGCCCGCCATCTACTGGCTAAAAAAAATATTGGCCCGCGGCCAAAGTAACTTGCCGACCCCTGTTATATAGTATATTATATATTGTATTTATATACTATAAACCCAGACAGCCGAATTCAGCGCGTATCCGGCCCAGAATGGTCTGCTGTCTGGGAACCTAGGCTTATATATTAAATATATATTTGGAGAATGAAAAAATCACACAATGGCATCAACCAAATTCTAATCAGTATTGCACAAAACATCACAACCAAACATAGATGACAATGACCAAAGTCTTTCCTCTGCCCCGCTCCAGATTTTGAGTCTCCAAAGCAAACCCCAATGCAGGAGTCAGACTTTGTCGGCACCGCCGAAAGCACCTCACCCCGGGTCAACACAGACGACAGCTTGCTAGACATGTGGGACAGCGGTCCAGCCCCCGCCACTGCTCCTTCCCAGGCCGCTCACATCATGGACCTGATGGACGACGTCCCAGAACCTCATCTCGCCGGCTCCTCCCCCAGCCTCCCACAGCCACTTATGAGCTTCGACGAGGTACCTGACGTCCCCTTCTGCACCACCACAGAAGACGATCCCTCCAGTCTGGTGGACGTGGCCGGATCGGACCAGATGACCCTGAGTTACCAACAGGCCCTTCAGCATGCATCTGCCACCGACAGCCAGGACATGGATGACGGACAGCTGCTGTTGACTAATGGAGACTCACTGCTTAAAGAAGGGACCCAGGTTAGTTATTATGACATTTATTTTATTTGTCTTGTGTATTGTTTAGTCGGCCACTAGATGGCAGCATAAACTCACAATGCATACTGCATGCACTCTTATCCAAAGCAATGATACATTTGTATCATTATTTATATTTTGAACCCAGGATCTTTTTGCTGCACTGGTATGCGTTGTACTGAGCTTTTAGCAATTGTTTTGTGTTTATGCAGGCCAGTGAAGGCTATTTCAGCCAATCACAAGAGGAGGATTTCGCCCAGTCAGATGACTGCACTGCAAAAGTGAACCCTACACCAGTTTTTTACAACAAACCACCAGGTGAGATCACAGCAACTTTATTAAAAGCCTATGACATAGGCATTTTATTTGCCATTTTGACACATTGTGGTGTGACATATAGGGGATTTGCCATTTACATTTGTTTAGCAGACATTTATCTACTTATAAATGCTTGTGTTTCTCATTTGTGACCCTGGACTAGAGATCTTCACGGGTCCACTTAGATCCGAAAACCTAAAATCCAACCCGTGACCCGAACAGGTTTAGGTCTAAAAGTTTCCCCTTTTTCCCTTAGACACGGGTTGGGTGAAATATTAGCGGCATCGGGTCTCAGGTCATTTAAAATGAATTTGTTTTTGCCGAACGGACCAGAGAAGACACAAACTATCTCGCGTGTGTGCATTAAATAATTTTCCAACCCCTCCCTCCTCTTTTTGCCAAGAGCGCTTGCGTCATCGTGTGGCTGGCGGTAGGTTAATTTTCATTCAATCAATTTTAAATGCACATTTTTGCAGTTACCATGGTTTTTTCCTCAGAAAAAAAATGGAAATAAATGGACAAGTGGGCCAAATTGGTTGCAAGGCAACAGAGGTTTCTTTCTTTCTTTCTGTCTGACTGGTGCGTGCGGGGCTGTTTACATTCATGTTTAAAACATTTCCACTAGGTCGGGTCGGACTCGGGTCTAATTTTCTCCGGTTTGTCTGAGGTCGGGTCTTTAAAAAAAAAAAGATTTATGCACCTCGCGTTCGAGTTAAAAGTGATTTGGTAATTTCTGGGTCGGGTACATTTCTTTGGACCCAAGAAGATCTCTACCCTGGACCACAAAATCAGTCATAAGTAGCACTAGTATATTTGTAGGAATTGCCAAAAAATACATTGTATGGGTCAAATGTATAATTTTTTTGCCCAAAACATGTTCCATGCAGATATTTTGTAAATATATATAAAAAATCATTAGTAATATGGTTGCTCAGGACTTTAAAGACGATTTTCTCAAAATTTTGATTACTTGCACCCTTATATTCCTGATTTTCAAATGGAAGGCTTATTCATATAATTGATAAATCTTAATTTAAAAATGTGACCCTTATGACTGGTTTTGTGGTCCAGGGTCAATTTTTAGAAACATTAACTAAGCAAAAATGTAAATGTCTCTATGTACTTGATAAATGAATAATATTGTCGATCCATTTCCTATAGAAAATAAATACTGTACACACAATGCATTGGGTCTCATTCACTAAGCATGCGTACACACAAATTTGTGCTTGAGATGTGCGTACGGATATTTTCACGAACAAATCGTGATTCAACAAAACGTTTGTATTAAAATGTCTTCTAAATGTATGCAAAAATTCAAGAAATAAAATTCGTACGCAATAATCAAATACTAGGCTATAATTATAATGTGTATAATAATGTTGATATATAAAATGTACATGATTATATTTTATATTATAATATTATCTGTTTTATATATTATACATAATCTATATTATAATTATATAAATTATATTATACATTATTATAGCCTACTTATTTTTTCTACACATATAAAGAAGATGCACATAATGACAAATCTTCACGCTTTCCTTCCTCACTTTTTAAATCTCTATATGAAAGCGTCTTCTAAATGCCTAATGTAAACGTCATGTAAATGTAATGAGAAGTCCAAACGTCAATCACTTGATCTCCTGTCTGTTTTATTTTAGATACAGACGTGCGTCTCTGTCATATTAAAGAGTAACATTAAAGAAGTATTAAATGTGTAACAAATATGACATTTAATTAATATGACAGAGACGCTAGTCTGTATCTAAAATAAAACAGACAGGAGATCAAGTGATTGACGTTGGGACTTTTCATTACATTTACATGACGTTTACATTAGGCATTAAGCAGACTCTTTCATATAAAGATTGAAGCAAAGCTTGATGATTTGTCATTATGTGCATCTTCTTAAAAATAAGTAGGCTATAATAATTTATAATAAAATGTTTATAATAATAATATAGACCATGTATAATAATATATAATACAGAAAATATTATAATATAAAATATAATCATCTACATTTTATATATTAACATTATCATAAACATTATTATAGCCTAGTATTTTGATTATAGTGTTTATTGCGTACAAGTGGTTTTAGGTTTTCTTAAATTTTTGCGTACATTTAGAAGAAATTTTGATACAAAAGTTTTTGTTGAATCACGATTTGTTTCGTGAAAACATCCGTACTCACATTTCACGCACAAATTTGTGCATACGCATGCTTAATGAATGAAACCCATTCTGCTTTTTTCCCATTTGTGCTTTTTTGTGTATAATGCAAACATGCACTAGACAGACTTTCAGCCATTCTAGATCCGTGACGCAGTGTTAAAGATTAGGGATGCACCTATACCAATACTGGTATGGGGTATCGGCCTCGATACCACATTTTCTAAAGTACTCGTACTCGTTACAAGTCCCCCGATACTGGGGATCAATACCACGGTCTGAGAAATGTTGATGTTTGAGCGGCGTGTAAGGGGTTAATGCCTCTTGTGTTGTCCAAAGAGGCAGAGTTTACAACAAACTGAAAAAATACTTGAGTTGTACTGTCACTGTTTACATTTTTTTATTATTTATTCTGTAATATGTTGCATACAACATGCTTTTAGTTTAAAATAAATGTTCTTAATTCCCAACTAGTCCCTTGTTTTTTATGACTAAAGCTGTTACCTGTAAATTTAAATCATGTTTTTTATTAAGTACTCGGTATCAGCAAGTACTGAAATGCAAGTACTCGTATTCCAAAAAAGTGGTATCTGTAATAGTGGTGCATCCCTATTAAAGATGATGCTTTACATTAAAAGACAAAAAAATTGTCATGTAGTGCAGTTTCAAAACAATCGACTATTAGACGAAATTGGGGTTAGCTAAGAGTATTTACTTACACATGTACGGACATCGTAATGTTTATATTAACAACAATGTAGTGCCGTTAATGTGCTTGTAAACATAGATTGTTTATATATCCATTGCAATTCATCTTGCTGTTTTCTAACGTTAAAACGCGCGCTGTGTATATCATCCCAACATCGACTAAAAGTTTGTTTTGTCAACATTTTGGAGTAGACTAGCGTATAGATAACACAAACTGACATCGTGCATGTTTGCCTCTCTTGCAGGTGACAAACGTAATAAATAAGTTTTTGCTTTATTAATATCATTTTAATATGGTGTCTGTCTTTATTGTGCCACAGAAATCGATATCACATGCTGGGATACGGACCCCGTGATGGAAGAAGACGATTAGGAGCGACAGCAGCGACACGTGAAGAAATCTGATTGGACAAACAATACAAGTCTTGCATCAAAATGTTTAGCAAAAAAAAGAAACGTTAGCCACCGAAGAAAAGGCCTCGGGTTATTGTTAAAGATGCCAGTGGGTATGTGAGCGTGAATGTGTTGTTTATTTATTTCATTTCTCTTTCGTTGCTATGCAGAGTATAGCACAGTGTGTATCTAGCGCTCACCTGTGATCTATCGACTCCCTGTGCCTAACAGGTGTGTGTAGTAGCAGATCAGACCCTTTAGTTTTAGTTTTATCAGAAGATCTAAATCATCACGGTCCTGGTTGATCTTTCCACCAGGCTGGTTATACAGTAGATGCATTAGTTGAATGTGTATGAGTGTTACGCCCAAAGGGTCTTTACTTTGATGACCCGGTTGGTCAGGGACGGTTTAACCTTCATTTATTCAAAGCGAAAGGCATGTCAGTACTAGATTTTAGCTTTAGTTGAGTGAGTGTCACTCGCATTTAGCAAACAAAACATTACGGGGGTTTATGTGATTACGAAACAATTTTGTGTTGTGCCAATTATTTCCAGTATGTTGACGTGTCGCACTGTGTTGGTGTAACGGCCTTTTAGGACTTTAGCCGGGTTGCATATGTATATTTTGACTACATATGAGACAATGTGTATAAACAATGGCATTCTGAAACACTTGCAATAGATCTTGCTTTGATTTTTGTTATGAAACTTAGGCAATAACGGTTGTACTCCAGTTATGTTTGTTATATACTGGGCGGCGTGTTTGTGCATCCACATCTAATCTAACAAAGAAACCGAGAGGAGAGTGCACTGTTATCGGCATACTCAACGCTGACAGAAATGCTTGGCGTCGCAAGCTTGTACTACCTGCGTTTTAAGTTACTGTTGTCGTAAAACACCACTTTTCAATGTTCGGGCCATTAAAACAGATGCTATTCAGGTAACAAGCTTTTCAGACTGTTGCTCTGTGGTCAGTTTTTGCGAATGCCTGCTGTAGCGCCCCTAGTGGCAATGCTGAGAATGCAACGCTCGTGTTATGAAACACATTTCGGCATGCGGTGACTAGTAAAATAAAGCTTGTGTTTAAAAGCGTTTTCATTTCTGTGATTGCATAGAGGTCCTGTTTACTGACGTTTTTACACGTCTAAAGTGAGGTCCGCCCCATGTGCAAGTTGTTTATAATCGTACATCAAAGCCGCTATAACCAACATAACGTAAATACAATATTGATATTACAATCTTAACCTTTTTAATTATTTTGTTTTAAGTTAAAGAAATAGTTCACCAAAAAATGAAAACTTTGTCATTGTTTACTTGCCCTCGTGTCGTTTGATCCCCCAATGTCTTTCTTTGTTCTTTCGAAAAAAGAAATAATGGACTATATTTTAGTTTTTTATGCCCTCGGGACACTTAAACATGAGTGAAGTTATTTATTTAAACATTTTAGGTCCTTGTGAAGCTTGAAGAGCCAGAAAACCAAAAACAACACTTAAAAAAAAATCTGCATGTAGGTTCTGAAGGACAAAAAAAGATATTGGGCGTTTAAACGACAATAATAATGTCAAAAAAAAATCGTTTTTAGGTGAACTCCTTTAAAGGTGCAGTATGTCATTTTTAGAAGGATCTCTTGACAGAAATGCAAAATTATATACAAAACTATATTATCAGGGGTGTAAAAAGACCATTCGTAATGAACCGTTATGTGTTTATTACTTTAGAATGAGATGCTTTTATCTACATACATGGAAGTCGCCATTTTGGGCGGCCATGTTTCTACAGAAGCCCTTAATGGACAAACTTTTTTTACTAAGTTGTCTCCGACAATGACATGTTTGTCCAGTGGCGGCTACTGTCGCTTCTCTATGTGTTTCAAAAGTGAGGGGTGAGCAGTGGACTGAGCTGTTGGTTGCAATTCACAACCTCACCACTAGATGCCGCTAAAATTTACACACTGCACCTTTAACAATGAATGAATGATGCTTAATTGTTCTTGAATTCATCAATACATCTAGCTATGTTTAACAAGTTTGTGAACCTCGAATTATTGTAAACCTTTTTGGATATGTAAATTGTGTCACTTTCTGTGGTAAACAACACTTTTTTCTCAGAAATGATTGCTGGGACAAATCCTCTGGGGTCTATACAGCATACTAAACTCCTGTAAGCTTTGTTTTGCTGGCCCACATGTTTAACCACTAAGTTATCACCAACCTTTGTCTTAACCTTGACTGTCATTTGTCTTCCTCAGTTTTATCATTTTAAAGGCCACATCATTATAATAACACAGTATTATGACATTATTACTCTTTGGTTTTATGTTACAATGATACAACTGTATTGCAAAAATTGTGAGTGGAAAAAGCGAGCAATAAGACTTAACCAATGTAGTATTGTTTTGTAAATAGCTCTACTTTTTTGTGCTGATGTAAACTGTATTATAGTCACTAACATGTATCGATCCACAGCCCATGCCGCGGTCAAGGGTTGGTTTGAGTTTGAACTGGGTTTCTTTGGTGAGAAAGAAGATCGCTCAGTATGATAGCTGGTTGTTTTTGTTAGGAGGTGACCTGCATCTTTAACAGTAACTTTGCCCCTTTGAAATGACTTCAGTGTAACTCGTATTCACTTTCCAGCCTCCTTAGTAGTGATTATTATTCTCTTTTTCCCTCAAACTACAAGGAGATTACTACTAGTATTACTATTAACACTGCTGTTCAACTACCATCGTTTCTTCTCTGATCCTGAAGCAAGGCTTAGCAACTCTTGAAAGTTTTCGCTCTTTTTTTTTTAATAAGAATAATTTTTTTCTATCTCTTCCCTTTTCCGTCCGCTTCTCACACGCTGTTTTTGAAACAAGCACAAGATTTTTGTGACATGCTATGTGCTTATGTATGTTAATAAAAGACTTTAAAATCCTTCAGAAAACATTGTTTTGCTTTTTGTACTTGGATGGTTTTCTCTGTCTGAAACAAAACAGATCATCGTGTCATTGTGTTTAGAAAGTTTTGTTTATTAAAAAACATTTCAGTAATGACTTTTTTCACAATATTTGTGTTATTCCCATTCAAAAAAATAAAAAAATCAGATGGTACAACCAATTAAATTTGCCAGATAAGTTATAATGTGCTCCCTGTGTCATGCTGATTGTTTGTTTTTTGATAGTGGCATTTAAAATTATAATCCTAAAAATAGTTTGCAGCAACTTTACCATAAAACTTTTGAGAACTATACATTTAAGAACAATATTTTTTTAAGTATAATAACAATTATATTAGCTTGCATTTATTAAAATTTTTATCTTAATAATTAGCTTATTAAAAATGTTAAGCTTAATTTTTTTATTTTATTTCTAAGGGACATTCATAGCAGTTGAACCCTTTGACTTTCTGGTTGCACCACCTAACCTCTGTAATGAATTTACATTTAACAGACTTGTACTTGGATGCTGGTATAAGCCTGTGATATCAAATTCATAAATATATATTTTAAATAGGGCTACATCAAAATGTGTTAAAGAAATAGCATTTTTTTTTGTAGTTTATTTGTTGGTTGCACCACCTGACCTCTGCAATGAAATTACATTTAACAGACTTGTACTTGGATGCTGGTATAAGCTTGTGCCTGTGATATCAAATTCATAAATATATTTTTTTAAATAGGCCTACATCAAAATGTGTTTGGTAAATAGCCTTTTTTCTAGTTTTTTGTTGGTTGAACCTCCTGACCTCTGCAATGAATTTACATTTAACAGACTCCTACTTGTATGCTGGTATAAGCTTGTGCCTGTGATATCAAATTCATAAATATATTTTTTTAAATAGGCCTACATCAAAATGTGTTTGATAAAATAGCCTTTTTTCTAGTTTTTCATTGGTTGTACCACCTGACACATAAAGTGTACCAGCCTACCCATTACAATAAATTAGCTATTTTTTAGTATTTGAGAAAAATCAACAAACGTTTCATTCAGCCATAAAGACAACCTGGGGTTCACTGAATGATTAGATGTTTACTGTTCACTGTTTACTGTTTCACTTCTTGAAAAAAGCCCTTGATTGCGGATGTACTACCTTAACATCCCAACAACTACTGATATTTGTACAAATTTGTTTATAGGAAAGGTTTCAAACACAATAATAATGCCAAAGTATCTTATTTTGATTGTTTAATAATTTAAACACTATTTTGAACAGTTGTCTATAACTGCTAATTTGTACAGACAGTTGCCCAGCCTGCCATTATACAATTTTGAGAGACCAAAACAAAAATGAGTATTTATTAATAAAAAATACTGAAATGTATTTAAACTAAATAGGTTTTTATAGAATGAAAAAGTGACACATGTCATAAATGTATCATAAATAATACCCCCGGACACAAAAAAATGCATGTCATGTCATTGATCCATATGTTGTACCTCAGTTTTATTAATAAGAAATTGAGCTCATTGGCAGTCGTTGCCCCATTCTGTGTATTGTGTATATTTTTAGAAAAACAAAGCAAAAATCTTTACATATATATGGAGATACATATAGCAGCTATGAATCAATACACAGCTCTGATTGTGTGTCTACACACGCAAGCACACTTTGCATGCTACGTGAACATTGCATGATAGTATACTTTCACAGTTTGCCCTCGACAGTTCATATGACAAAGAACATGTTTTGTAGCATCTGAATTGAACATTTTATTCTAAACTAAATGGAGTTCAAGTTGAGGCAGTTGTGCTCGATAGCAAAGCAAAAATAAAAAGAGGGAAAATCTGAGAAGATGATTTCAAATGATGATGGCCACAAAGAAACAGCTTATACATTTTCCCACAATGAGCTGAAGACTTTTTTAACATATTCAGTAAAAGAATGTGCTAAACAGTGATGCATATGGACAGAATTTAATTTTCATCAATTTTAAATAAGGTATAATAATCATTTTTGATAACCTGCAAAAACTAATTTTCCAGCAACAAATGATTAAACATAAAATATATAGTCAAATTGTATAAAACAAAATGACTGTTTTAACCCATGCTGTGTAAATGGACAGCACGCTGGGTAATTTTTTAACCCAGCTCTGTGTTCTGTCCAGTATTTACGCAGCATGGGTTAGAAACCCATTTAAAAAAAATGTTTGGTTCTTTTTCAACCCATTGTTGGATCAAACATAAAAAAAATTATTCTAAACGGTTTGACCCAACACTGGGTTGAAAATAACCCAGTTTTTTTAATGTACAGATTTGCAGATGCATTCGTCACTTAATTGGGTTGCTATGGGATACAGCCAAGCATTAGATTTCTAGTCATTAAAAGTATTGTCTGAATGATGACATTGTTTAATTTTGCTGGTTTTAATTCTTAGATACAGGTGAGGCAGGCCAAATACTTGATCATGCACATGTGATTTGATGCTATATAAAAGACTATCCAACAGTTACACTAGTAGTTGTTAGTAAAACATTGTGCCTCAGGTGCTTTAAAAAGATGATTTTATGTTAAATGGCGTCTTTTCCAACTGGACACTTTGATATGCAATACCGATATGTCTCAAAATTGCTAATTTTAAGCCCACAAATCACATCGAGTGAATGTGAGAATTGTGTGTACCCAGCGCTGCAGTGGTAGCGCTCACTTCATCTGTATGAACACATTCACACGCTCGACTTCAGTCGCTTAGCAACACATTGCTGGAGGACAGGTGCCTTGTTGTGATGTAACAGAATAAATGAAAACAGATGGGGCAAAGAAACAAAACAATCCGACTGATCTCACTATTAAACTCTTAATACTCTGAAGAGTTTACACATTTTTCAATACCCTGGGAATTATTTCGATGACTAAGATTAAGGTGCAGTAAATTTGCGATTGTGATTGATTGTCTGTGTGCTGTTTTGTATTTCAGCCTGTGCAAAAATACGTCTCCCCTGAATCGATCAACATTTGGCCACAGGATGTTCTTAGGTTTATCCATGATTGTGAAGCGATTGTGCTTGGATTTGCATATGGTCACGTTTTAACATGTATAATGTCTTGAAATATCATCTATATTTAGGGGTTAAAATCTGAACAGCAGTTAATTTTACATTCTTCTTTATTGTCATGTAACTTTGCATGGGATTATAATAAAAAAAATCTCATCTGTTTATATTAAGCCTTAAAGTTTTGCATAAATAAGTGCGTGGCCACCTGAGTGACAGGTGAGCCGCCACTGCTGTCGCGCTGAGTGGGCGTGGTTTCAGCAATCAGCCACCTCAGCTTCACCCACGTCCCGCCTCCCCACCAATTTTCGGTTATCTGCGAGTGATGGACGTAGTGTCCGTGACGTCACCCATTGGTTTGTGAAGATCGCTTTTGAAGCAAGTACGCGTTGCCTGCCGTCGCCATCTTGGCCGCGCGTCCCCGCGAATTACTCGCGGAAAACCGAAAATGGGTAAAGAGGCGGGACATGGGTGAAGCTGAGGTGAAACCACGCCCGCCTAGCGCGAGTCTAGTGACAGCAGTGGCTGTTCAACCGACACTCAAGCGGCCACGCCCTTAATTATGCAGAAGTTTAAGGCTTAATATAATCTAAACGGATGAGTTACAAACAAATTCACCCCCCTCACAGTTGTCATGAAGGGCAAAATTAGCTACTTTTTGTACCAGGCTGTAAACATATTATTTTCTACTGTAAAGTTGGCGATTTTTAACATGGGAGTCTATGGGAATTGACTCCCTTTTGGAGCCAGCCTCAAGCGGCCAGTCGATGAATTGCAGTTTAAGTCACTTCCGTGTTGAGATGGGTCTGTCTGCGGACCGCAAGAGAGGGGCGCGCCGCCAAGGGGCGCAACCCCCAGCAGGGGGCGTAACTCCAAGTTGTCCAAGCCACACAGAACCACGCGAGACGTCAGGACGAGATGTTGTCATTCTGTCTTCTCTTCTGCCCGCATAGAGATACGGCGGCTAAAGGCGTTATTAAAGTTGCTCATCCAAGCGCCCTCATGTTTGTTCGTACTAATTTTAATGGACGGGAAGCCGACTGACGAACATCCTTTTCCCGAGAAATGGTTCGGCTACGACGACACATGTTAAGAAGTCACGCCAGGGGCTTAATTAAGGTCGACCGTTTCAGGTAAGCTCGCTAACGTTAGCTATGTGTTGTTAGCCTAATGTTAGAATTGTGAAGTCCGTTCTATGATTACACTTATGATCAGTAACGAGTAGTTAACAAAATCCAACAAATCTTGCATGAGTTTCATTGCTCACCTATATATTTTCCTGTTTACGATAGTAACGTTAGATATTAGTACATTAGAATCTTACAGTTATTCCTGTAAGTTGTCGACATTTCAAATGACAGTTAATTAAGTAATGACCCACTAAACGTCATAATAACACCGGAGTTAAAGGATGTGTGTACTACTGTCTCGTTTTTAATGTATCTCTCTCAAACCCTATTCTGTTTAGTATGGGTGCCATTGTATATTCTCATAATGTAAGCTTATTTTAAGTACAAATGTAAAATATGTTTGTTTATGGTTATTATTTTCACAGCTGCATTGATGTGAAGTGATGCTGTGGACAACTTGTGAGGGTGATACCATCCACATGCACCTTAACTGTGATGCAGAAATACAATACACTCTTGGGATGAATGTGTTGGATTGGCGCATCTTGTGTCTAGTTGGGGACAACAAATCTAGTTTGTTGTCCTTGATTTGACACATCTCTGTGTTGTTTTTGGAACCGCCCCCAACACTGTGTTGTTTTAACACATCTTGTGTTGTCCATTTTATTTTTTATGAACTTAAATGACACTTAATGTGTTAAAAACAACACACAATGTGTCAAACAGTTCAACACAAAGCAATGTGCCAAAATCAACACATCCAGGGTGTGTTAATTTTAACACATTGCTTTTTGTTGAACTATTTAACACATTATGTGTTAATTTTAACACATTATGTGTTAATTTTAACACATTATGTGTTGATTTTGACACATTATGTGTTAATTTTAACACATTATGTGTCATTTCGTGCTGATTTAGAGTTCATATAAATGGGGGGGACAACACAAGATGTGTTGAAACAACACAAAGTGTGTTGTTCTAAAAATAACACAGAGATGTGTTGATTTGGGGACGGCACACTGGGTGTGTTGTCCTTGGCTAGACACAAGATGTGTTAATTTAACACATTCGTTTTAAGAGTGTAGGATGATCCATCTGTCTACACTTCAAAATCACAACTCAACCTTAAACAACCCATATCTGTTATGGTAAAACAATGTGGCGGTTTTCCAGACAGGGCTTATACTGTTCCCGGGCTAAAATGCATGTTTGAGCTACTGTAATTAAGAAAACACCTTGTACTGACACATCTCAACATATATCATTGCCATTGTTTTGTTTCAAGATGCACACCAGTCTTGTTTTGTAAGGTTTGTTTGTAAAAACTAAAATGTCCTAATATAAGTGCCCAGTCCTGGTTTAATCTAAACCATTGGTGACCAGACCTGTGTCTTGAGATCTACTGTCCTGCAGAGTTCAGCTCCAACTAGTGATGGGTCGTTCGCGAACGAGCGGTTCAAAGAGCTGATTCTTTGTAGCGAACGAGCAGAGCCGAATCTTCAGACGCAGGCAGGGGAGCCGGCTCTTCTAAGGGAGCCGAGCTAGAAGAGCCGAATCTATGAAAAGAGCCGGACTGCCATCACTAAAATGTAGAGCCAGCGCTTGAACCGAAAGAGCCGAATCAATGGAAAGAGCCGGACTGCCCATCACTAGCTCCAACCCCAACCAAACACACCCGAACCCGCCAATCAAGCATTTCAGGGCAACCTTAAAATTATAGTCAGGTGTGTTTAAAGCTGGGTTGGAGCTGAAATATGCAGGAGGGTGGATCTCCGGGAACAGGGTTGGTCACCCCTGATCTAAACAAAGGGTTTCCAAACTGTGTCCTGCAAAGTTTAGCTCTAACCCTAATCAAACACACCTGAAGCAGCCAATTAAGGTCTTACTAAGCATACTAGAAACTTACTGGCAGGTGCTCTGATGCAAGTAAGAGCTAAACTCTGCAGGACACCGGCCCTCCAGGACTGAGTTTGGGTACCCCTGACTAAGCCCTGCCTGGGAAACTGCACCAATGTGTTGAGCTGGCACCATTGGACATTACTGTTGCTGAGAAACAACCACTTTCTCAGCTCTACACAGGGTTGACATTGGATGCATTATTATTATAAAATGCATTCATGTGCACTTTACCAATACTGTACATACATCAACAGCTTCCAGCTATACACTTGGGATCAGCTCCTGATGCCTCTCATAATGCTGTGTTATAATTTATTGCAGGGTGATCTTGCTGAAAGGATATTTTTATAAACCTTTACAATGTCACCAGATGTTACATGTTGTGGATAGTTATTTTTATAAACCTTTACAATGTCACCAGATGTTACCTGTTGTGAATAATTATTTTATAAACCTTTACAATCTCACCAGTTGTTACATGTTGTGGATAGTTATTTTTATAAACCTTTACAATGTCACCAGATGTTACATGTTGTGAATGGTTATTTTATAAACCTTTACAATGTCACCAGTTGTTACATGTTGTGCATAGTTATTTTTATAAACCGTTACAATGTCACCAGATGTTACCTGTTGTGAATAGTTATTTTTATGCACCTTTACAATGTTACCTGTTGTGAATGGTTATTTTTATACACCTTTACAATGTTACCTGTTGTGAATAGTTATTTTTATAAACCTTTACAATATCCCCAGATGTTATCTGTTAGCAATTTCTTATAAAACCACGTGAGCTCTGTAGATTCCTCTTAAAACTTTAGGGTTAGGGTTAGGGTTAGGGTTAGGGTTAAGTCTGCAAGTTTGCAAATGAATTTCATCTTGGTTTAATACATATTAAACTGTCTGAGGTGCACATTTACTTAAAAAAAAAAAAGACGAAATCACCCTCACTGTGTAACAGTTCACGATTTAAATATTGGTATGCCTCGGTACTTTAATAATTTTAGGTTGGTAAATATGTCCATATATGCCGTATGTGGCCATATTGTCTACCCACGTTAACAATGACGATGGATGAGACAATATAAGACCATCCGAGCGTCTTATGAAGCTTCCTCCGTGCCCTCAATTTAAAACATTTACGGCAGTAACGTTATTTGTCATTACGCTAAAGTTAAAAGAGAGCTCTAAACAATCTTCAAACTACTAAACTAGCTATCGGATGTGCCGTGTCAGTTTAGCGGAAGTCGGACATCTCGCGGGATTCTGTGTGACTTGGACAACTTTAATTTCCGCCCCCTGCTAAAAGTTACGCCGCTTAACGGCACGCCCCTCTCTTGCACTCCGCAGACAGACACTATTGTCCGTGTTGGCTTCATTAGAGAGATCGGAAGGTTGCCCCTCGGCGGTGACGCGCTGACAAGAAGCTCTTCACAAACCTATAGGTGACGTCACGGACACAACATCCATATTTTTACAGCCTGTACGCGTCATTGCTTTTCCAAAATCAAGCATTCTGAATAGTCACTCGAAAGCACCCAGCGCATGCATGAAAACAATGTTATGTTCGTGTACAATGACAAAGACTGATTAGATGAATTGAGGTAGAGTTGTTTAAGGGCATGGAAACATAATGGTAAATGATGGCGATACACAATGTTCACAATGCTTTTTTACAATGCAGCAATCACTAAAATGAGGACAAATAACAGGCTACAAAAGCACAGGGTTTGAGAAGCACCCATGTAAGTACAGGTAAAAGAGGAAGTCATGAACTCCTGTAGCCTACTCCAGTGGCCCAGCGGGGAGTAAAGTGGGCAACATTGTGTAGTGTGAAAATGTTATGACATTCTTGATACCTATTCATTGGTCAACTAAGGCCCTTTCAAGTGCATTAAGAGGTTTAATGTTATTTGGAAAATCATTATTCATACAGTGACTTTAAAATAGTATAAAATATAGGTGCTATAAAGGGTTCTTCACAGTGGTGCCACCGAATAACCATTTTTGGTTCCCCAAAGATCCCTTCCGTTAAAGGTTCCTCAAAGAAACAAGAGCTCAAATGCAAAACCCTCTAAGTGCGTCTGGCATGTTTTCTGGTAAATGAGCATTTTATTTCAGACTCTTAATGGATTCTGTCAACAAAGCGGTATTTCTGAATGACCTGAGGCTGGGATTAAGCAAATTCGATGAACGTATAATGCATGCCAAGAGCATCCAGTTATTATCAATATCTCATTTTTGATGTAGGTAGGTTTTTCTCAACCCCTAGGGAGTCAGCTGACATTGACTTAACTTTGAACTCTCTTCTATATGTTACATTATTACTACACTCGCTAGTACACCCCTCTACTCTGCTGCTGCTTATGTTGTCCACAGATTTTTCTGTGTTTCTCCTGCTTTTATTAATGTGTAAAGCATTAAACAATTGTGAAAAGCGCTATATAAAAGTTAAAAAATGTAATTGTAGGTTTGCATTCTATCTCACATTTTTATAGTCTGTTATTAAACATATTTCCAATACTGTGCCACATACAGTTTCTGTGGATGTTAAAGGTTCTTTATGGAACCATACATGCCTGACAAAAAACAATACAGGAACCTTTATTTTTAAGAGTGTATTGTAATAAAAAGTCATCTTTTGTGTAAAAGCATAAAGTAATGAAAGCTGTGGATGACAGCGTCTGCAAATACACTCTTAGGGGCCAGTCACACCAAAAGCGTTTATGGCAATTGCAGGCGCCTTTTTTGAATGATATTCTATGGGCAGGGCGCGTTTTCGTGCTGTTTATGCGCGCCGAGCGCCTTGCGGTTTTTTGCCGCCTGCCGCGCACGCGTTTTTGAAGGAGTGCTGAGAGCGGAAAAGCGCCCGATGTCATTCGCGTCTTTCCATTGTTCAATCGAATGAGGGGAGAGGCAGGCCTTACGTTGTGGTGAGTGAAGTTTACAGTTGCTTTGAAGAACCGGACACCACTCGCTCACTCTCTCCTGCGTGTTTGTGCACCTCTCACCCTCAAACAAGGTCAGAGCAAGCGCCCTCTTTTTAAAGTTTCTGCTAATGTGACAGTAAACAGCAAAAGAGCCGCGTGTGAAATTCTAGTTATTGAGACATTCATGCGGAAATTTGCGTCATGGGAGGGGCTTCTGCGACTTAGCTCGCTTTCTGTAATCACGTCACTACTAGAGCAAGCTCCTGATTGGTTAACATGGTGCATTTTCCCCCCAAAGTTAAAATTTTTCAACTCGCGTGTTTCCTGCGCTAAACGCCTCATTCACGCCACAAGGCCTCCAGACGCGTGTCAACGCGTCTTCACATTGACTTAACATTGAAATCACTTGCGCTTGATGCCTACTGCGGCTGGTGTGAAAGCAGCATTATAATTGGGTCCCCAGTGCTTCTGTCAACCTAGAAAATTTGAAAAAGGTCAACCCAGTAACTTAGTTTTGGTAAACCATTCTCTGCAAGCATGTAAAAAAATAAGTCATTGAAATTTGGATCCCCTTGTGATGTCAGAAGGGGATAATACTGCCCCTTAATCTGCACTATCCAACCACGGCACTGTCATTTAGTGCAAAGATCAGCTCATTTGCATTTTAAAGGACACCCAAAAACAGCACATTATTGCTCACACCTACAAAGTGACAATTTTAACTTGCTATAATAAATTATCTATATGATATTTTGAGCTACAACTTCAAATACATATTCTGGGGACACCAAAGTTGGCATCTTTAAAAAGTCTTGTGAAATGTCCCCTTTAAAAATAAAGGGGCTTCATGGTGTCAGGGAGGAACCATTTTTAGCTGAACGGGTCCATAAAAAACCTTTAACATCTGAAGAACCTTTCTGTTTCAATAAAAGTTTTTTAGATGATAAAACATAAGAATTTTTTTTTTTGAGGAACCTTTGACGGAATGATTCTTTGTGGAATGAAAAATGGTTCATCTATGGCATCGCTGTGAAGAACCTTTTAAGCACCTTTGTTTTTAAGGTATTGTAAGACATTTTGTCCAAAAGAAAAGATCATTCTTAAGTCAGCTCTAGAAATCTTCTTAATCTTGTTATGATTATCGTGAAGCTTTAATTCAAAAAAGTCTATAGAGAACGTCGAAAGATTGTATTGTTTCACAGTTTATAAAATGACACTCTTCACAGTTCAGCAGCATCGTGTAGCTACAGTACGACCACTGTTATTTTGCTGTTCTATGTTATACCCTGGTTTCCAAAGACAGGGTTTGAAATGTCATTTGTATTATATCAGTGAGCCACGGATGAGAAGTGAGGAAGAGAGGATGTGAGCGGCAAGGCGTTGGTGGGCTGCAGACGGCTCCCGGTAACCATGGCAACGGCAGTCACATAATAGCTGCTGCTCTGCATCAGGCAGTGATGCCATGGAGAGCGAGGACGAGTGAGAAAAGAGAAGATGACAAAGCGAACCTCTCTCTCTCTCTCTCTTTTCTCTGATAGAATATAGAGACAAAGTGAATCATCCTTACCATATTTGGATCCCAAAATTGACAACAGTTGAAAACTCCTGTGACTACATGTGACTCAGCACTACCGCAGGTCTTATTTCACCACGCAAATAAGGGCTTAAACCGCTGTGCTTCGGCCCAAAAGAGGAAAGGCTGTGGGCAAACCGTAGTGTTGATCAAGACTGTGAAGACCCCGCAAGCCCAAGTCCGTGTGAGTCCGGCCCTCGCGGGGCATTGTGGCGATCGCGGAGGCCTGAGGCTCCAACGGCAGGTTGTTGTGGTTAAGGTCCATGCTGGACAGGAGGTGTCCGAGCGAGTCCCACCGTCTGGTCGACGGTAGGCGTATGAGGGAGGAGTAGCCGTGTCCGGGAAACACCGTCACCGGGGATAACTTGCTCGTTTCGGGCTCTTGTTGTTCCCTGGAGGACCTGGGTGCAGGTTTGGTGTAGGTTCCACCTCTGGGGTCAGCCAGAACTTCACTGTAAGGGGGTGGTGGGTCCTCCATCAAAACGGCTTCTTCGTAGCAAGGGGGCTTCCCGAAGACATCCGTGTCTGCTGAGGAAAACCATATGGTTCATTTGAAGTTAAGCAGATATTGCATTTACATGATGATGCTTTTATATAAAGTGCATTGAAGATACTGTGAGGAAAATAAGTGTTTGAACACCTTGCTATTTTGCAAGTTCTCCCACTTAGAAATCATGGAGGGGTCTGAAATTGTCATCGTAGGTGCATGTCCACTGTGAGAGACATAATCTAAAAAAATCACAATATATGATTTTTTAAACTATTTATTTGTATGATACAGCTGCAAATAAGTATTTCAACACCTGAGAAAATCAATGTTAATATTTGGTACAGTAGCCTTTGTTTGCTATTACAGAGGTCAAACGTTTCCTGTAGTTTTTCACCAGGTTTGCACACACTGCAGGAGGGATTTAGGCCCACTCCTCCACACAGATCTTCTTTAGATCAGTCAGGTTTCTAGCCTGTCGCTGAGAAACACGGAGTTTGAGCTCCCTCCAAAGATTCTCTATTGGGTTTAGGTCTGGAGACTGGCTAGGCCACACCAGAACCTTGATATTCTTCTTACAGAGCCAGTCCTTTGTTATTCTGGCTGTGTGCTTCGGGTCATTGTCATGACCCAGCCTCGACCCATCTTCAATGCTCTAACTGAGGGAAGGAGGTTGTACCCCAAAATTTCACAATACATGGCCCCGGTCATCCTCTCTTTAATACAGTGCAGTCTCCCTGTATGATGCTACCACCCCCATGCTTCACAGTAGGGATGGTGTTCTTGGGATGGTACTCGTTATTCTTCTTCCTCCAAACACATTTAGTGGAATTATGACCAAAAAGTTCTATTTTGGTCTCATTTGACCACATGACTTTCTTCCGTGACTCCTCTGGATCATCCAAAAGGTAATTTGCAAACTTAAGACGGGCCTGGACATGTGCGGGTTTAAGCAGGGGAACCTTCCGTGCCATGCATGATTTCAAACCATGACGTCTTAGTGTATTACCACCAGTAACCTTGGTGGTCCCAGCTCTTTTTAGGTTATTGACCAGCTCCTCCCGTGTAGTTCTGGGCTGATTTCTCACCTTTCTCAGGATCATTGTGACCCCACGAGGTGAGAACTGGCATGGAGCCCCAGTCCGAGGGAGATTGACAGTCAAGTTTAGCGTCTTCATTTTCTAATGATTGCTCCAACACTGGACCTTTTTTTACCAAGCTGCTTGGCAATTTCCCCGTAGCCCTTTCTAGCCTTGTGGAGTTGTACAATTTTGTCTCTAGTGTCTTTGGACAGCACTTTGGTCTTGGCCATGTTAGTAGTTGGATTCTTAGTGATTGTATGAGGTGGACAGGTGTCTTTATGCAGCTAACGACCTCAAACAGGTCCATCTAATTTAGAATAGTAAATGGAGTGGAGGTGGACATTTTAAAGGCAGACTAACAGGTCTTTGAGGATTCTAGCTGGCAGAGGTGTTCAAATACTTATTTGCAGCTGTATAATACAAATAAATAGTTTAAAAATCATATATTTTGATTTCCGGATTCTTCTAGATTATGTCTCTCACAGTGGACATGCACCCACAATGACAACCCCAGACCCCTCCATGACTTCCAAGCGGGAGAACCTGCAAAATTGCATTCTTATGCTACAAAACAGGCGGTGTCAACCTGATCTGACAGTATTTTACGAGTTTGTATAAAGTGAATCGTAACAAAACATACAATAATTATAAAAAACAATAATGATACCCCAACATCATGTGGCAAAGCAAATCGGCCAAAAACGTACAAATGTGATCATACATATTAATACAAATTAGCGACGTCAAAAATATGTAAAAATTGGCATTAGATTGAATTGGTTGTGTTTGCAATAAAGCCGCCTTTCCACTGCACACGACAAACAACGGCCGATAACCCTATGGGGAGTCGCAAAGGGGCTGTGCTTCATTACGACTGCCACTAGGGGGCGAACTCCGGCAATCGTTTTCCAATGTCGTGTGCAGTGGAAAGGCGGCTTTACAGTGCAAACCCTACTTGCTTAAAACAAGATTTAATTGTGGGAGTACTGAATGCATGTTAACATATTGATATTTGTTTTTATGGCGTTGCTATATATGGTCCTGTTGCGTAGTTGCCAGAATGAGGAACAGAAACAGTGATGCTTGACAAAACTACTAATAAGTGAATCATAAGGACTGTTAACTCAATTCCAGGCATCCTTTAAAATGGTTTTGTATCATAAAACAGATTTGTAGTTGGTGTTCAGGTACATCCCAACATAAATGTGTGTAGGCAGTGTAACAACACAACCACTCTAAAATGAAAAAAAAATCATTTTTAATCCCCATTAAACCAAAGTAGTCTCATTAGACATGCTGTTTTATATATCTTATCAATGTGATGTCACACTGATAAAGCCCCACCCACGGCCACTGACTGACAGTCCTGCATTCCCATAGTTTCCACCCTCAGCAAGTTGTACGTTGTCCGCCCTATCTCAATAGTGAGATACTATTGTCTCAGACTGTATTTACAGAAACCAGGTCTGTTTTTAACCGAAAGCGCTCACTGTCTATTGGTAAGGGAGTACGGAGCTCATTTGCATTTAGAGATGCGTCCATATATCGGCCAATAATCTGTATTTGTCAATAAAAGCTATTTTTCACACTATTGGCCAATAGTTCAAAAACAGCTGATAGTCATGGCCTCAAAGCTACATGCTGGTACCAAACGTATACATATCTATACTTAATGATATGTATTAGGACCTTTTCAGTGACAGCTGGGGTATTTGACAATTTTTCTAACAGTGTAGGAAATAAAATGTTCAAGTACACACTGCATAAGACAGTCAGAGCACGTACAGCAAACCTTATTTAGTAAGTGTTGTTTATTTACATTTATTCATTTAGCCGATGCTTTTATCCAATGTGACTTACAACTGAGAGAGCTTTAAACATTCGTCTGAATTGACTCTGAATATACTATTTTTTATAATCTGTGCTGTAGTGTTGGGTATAAAAGAAAGAGCATTGCTATGACAACTTGGATAAGCACTGCAACAGCTTTACTGTAAAACGATCGCTTTATATCTTAGCTTACCGTATTGCTTACCAATATGATTATTATTACACAGTGCTTGCACCATTCAAGTGTAGCTGTGGATTAGTCACACGTTAAAGGTGTTCGACTGGTTGTGTGGTTATTTACGTCACACACATAAAAACAGCTCCCACCAAAAAGGGCATTTTGGAGATGCTGTAACAAATCATTTGTGGGGTATTTTGTAGAGATGCAACGATATATCGACCAATAATAGATATCAGACGATAAAAGCCCTTTTTTAACGGCCAATAGTTTAAAACAGCTGATAGTCATGGCCGATATATCCTGTCAATCAAAAGAGCTCTGTGTATAGAAAATGTAAAGAAACATCACTTGATTAATGTTTAATATTAAAGTTCATTATATGATTGAATAACATTCAGAAAATGTAATCTTCAGAATTTAGCTAATGCAAGTTAAAGGAAAACAACACTGTTTTTAATATATTACTATGTTCTTTCCTCAACTTAGATGAATTAATACATACCTATGTTTTTTCAATGCGTGCACTTGGTCTTTGTACAGCGTGTCGTGGGTGTGTTGGCATTTGGCCTAGCCCCTTTAATTCCTTGGGATCCAGACGAGATGAATTTGGACGCCACCAAGCGCTTCCATGTTTTCCTATTTAAAGAATGTTACATGATTGGTTACACGAGTAAGTATGGTGGCACAAAATAAAACGTGGCGATTTTTTTAAGCGGATAAAAATTAGACCTATATTGTATGGCGGAAGAGCACTTAGTTTGCAGCACTTCAACATCATCACTCCTGACTCCTTCCCCTCTCGCTCAAACTTTCTTCAATATTACTGCGCCCAAAGTGCTGCAAACTAAGTGCTCCTCCGCCACACAACATAGCTCCCACTTCCCATCAGCTCAAGAAATCACCACGTTTTGTTTTGTGGGTTACACTTTATTTTAAGGCGTCACTGTTACATTGTAATTATATATTTAAGTACTAATAATCAAAAAGTTAGATAATAATCATCAACAACATGTACTTACTGAAGGGTTGGGGTTAGGAATAGGGTTTGGTTTAGGATTAGTTGCATGTATTTATGCATAATTAACTGTTATTACTAATAATTACATGTAACATGTGTAACAAAGACACCGTAAAATAAAGTGTTACCGTTTTGTGCCACCATACTAACTCGTGTAACTACTCATGTAACAGTCTGTAGCCTCTTATGGAATGGCTGAAATTCCACAAGGGGGCGTATTTGTTCCTCAGAAGTTGCACAATAAACGTGACATCCGAATATGTTCATTATAAATCGTGAATGAAAAGTGAGATTCGAAACGAATGACCATTAGTGAACTAATTGTATGCACTATTTATATCGTAATTCGGTCAGAAACGTCAAGATTGTGAGATAAACAAATCGTTTTGGATTAAAAGGCTTGGATATTCCATTTCCTTGGACTTTTGGGGGTTTATGAACAATTTGTTTCGGACAATTTCACCAAAGCGGATAAAGGGGAGATTTTGAAGGTAAGTAAAAAAATCATCGGCGCCGCCCGGTTCAGGTAACTAACAACTAGATTACAGTTTTATGACTGCTAAAAATCATATTATGCTTTGTGTGTGTGCTTAATGGAATCCCTAAAGTCTAAGCTTTACAAGGATGTGCCGCATGACCGTATATTTTGAAGATTTAATGCTTCAAAGTTACAATGACGTAATGCAGCCTCACGTGCAAGGGACGGGGTGTACCGTGTATGGCACAGTGTTCCTTATCAGGTTAAGTAGGGAGGACATGGAGGTGTTTAGTGGCTTCTAAATTCAACCCTGTTTGGATCCTAAGGAATGAATGGGGCTAGGCTAAATGCTAACACATTCACGACGCGCTGTACAAAGATTAAGTGCACGCATTGAAAAAAGATAGGTATGAATTAACTTGTCTAAACTGAGGTAAGAACATAGTAAAATATTGAAAAACAGTGGTATTTTCCTTTAATATAACCACCAAACTATCAGTATCAGAACATGCGGATATCTTTTTTTTAGCTGAAACATCACAGACACAGTCTAGGCACACATGAGACTTATCTTGTAATAATGGGCATTATGGGTGCTCTTTAAGGTTAGAGGTTATTACCAGTGACAGCAGATTGGACTGTATTCATATACACGTTCCTTTATTAAAGGAATAGTTTACCCAAATATGTAAATTCACAAACACATAATTTTTGAATATAAAATTTTTTGTTTTCATGTTTATTCATCTGGGATGACATAATGATGAGTAAATAATTTTCATATTTGAGTAAATTGTTTCATTAACCACCTAAGACGCGAGCTTTGGTTTGGCTTGCATTTTATGTTTCTTCCAGCTATTTGGGATTAGAAAGTACCAATAAATATAATAACCAAATATTTTCATTGAACATGAAGCAGTGTATTCTTCCACGTTTGTGTACAACAGGTAGGGCTGTCACAATGATTAAATAACCATCTCATCGCAATTGTTTGACCTCATCGCGATGATTTCAGATCACCGCAATGATTGCACATCTCTCTAAATAACACAAGGGGGAGCTGCAGCACGACAGTATCAGATTACTTTTAAATAGTATGACTTTTGAATATGTGTTATGTGTATTAATATTTACTGCCAGGTATACCTTGCTAAAGATATTTTTTAAATAATCACAACAATGTGAAAAAAATTTATAAGAATTAAATCAAAGCAATAAAACAGACAACTATCGTCATGATTGTCGAAGCCCTAAACCAGGCAATAGGCTTTGTGCCCAGCTGCACTGCTTCCTGGGCTTCGGCCGGCTCCTTGTTTCCTGTCTGCCATTGTTGGACGGGCTGATTAATCCAGGTGTGCCTGACCTCAGTAGTCACAACAACAACAATAATAAGACACACCTGGATTAATCAGTTTGTCCAACAATGGCAGACAGGAAACAAGGAGCCGGCCGAAGTTCAGGAAGCAGTGCAGCTGGGCACAAAGCCTATTAATCGTCGTAATCGGCACAATTTATTAGTCAATTAACCGTCAGCCAAGTTACTTAATCGTGACAGCCCTAACAACAGGTTCCAGTTACACAGAATTAAGTATTATGGTGCAAACAACAACAACAAAATGTGATGTCCACACACCAGGTCTTAGGAGGTTAAACAATAAACTGTTTTAATCTCATTGTATGTGATGGTTAAGATGTGGAGATGTTGAAATATCCAACGATATTTCAAAGCAAACTATTTAAAACCTTTAAATGAAAACACCTAACAGCAGTAATATAATCACATCAAACATATTTTCTCATAAGGCGCCAAAGGCATCACAATGGACATAATAAGCACGTTGTACACGTTTTCCTTACAGTGCCGCTTTAAGAGCCAAATTCCTTCTGACTCCTTCTCTTTTATGAGCTGACTTATTACTCAGGACCTTTTAAAATGGTTGGTCATCTGTCCTGTGTGCTGGCACAGGTTTAATGGGACATTCTTCGACCATGTCCAGGGATCCACCGTCTCTGGCAGTCTGCCCGTCTGCCCGAGCACATGATAAACCCGGCTCAGGCTGACTCCTATACTCCTACACAACACCCACAGGACTCACTGTTACCATGTTATACATGAAAGAATGTACATTGAGCTGCCAGCGCTGTGAGGCTTTCATGAGAAGATCCTTTGGGGCTTTGTTAACCGTGATAAAAGACAAACGTTTTACTGTATATTCAAAGGTGTTGGGTAGCGGATTCTGTTGCTTCTTATTTGGAGGATGAAAACTTTGCATTAAAGTTTAACAGAATATGATGGGCTGACTAAAACCAAATAAATCAAAAATAGCCCCTCCCTCAACTATGATGGTTCGCCCCAAGTGCTGATGTGGTGTTGGTTTCATAGTCCTACCTTCAGGGATGCTCCAGTTTCCTTGAGGGAGGGTTTGGGTCACCGGCACCTGTGGAGACAACATCTGAAGCGATGGGCACAACTGAGGCGCCTCTCTCGGAGGAAACTCCCTTCCCGTGCAGTCGAGAGGCTCCATCTCCAAAGCCCGCAGACATTGTTCCCTCAATCTCTCTTCACGTCTGCGCTTCAGTTTGCGCTGGGCAAAGCTGCAAAAGCAGCAGAGCATGACAATGAGAGCCCAGATCATCCAGAAGCCAGCAAAGCACGCCAGGAAAGTGTAGGTGCCCTGGGACATCACCATGATGAGGACCTTGATGATGCTCGGGCCCTCCAGGATCCAGTGGATAAGATTTAATGTATTACCTGCGAGTCACCGTTGTAAAGTTCACTCAGCGAGTCTGGGTTTAACCAAAGACATTGTAGTTATCATGTTTCTGTCTTGGTTTAACCAAAAGTACATTTTTTTTCAAAGCCAAAGGTTTCCAACAGGCCAGAGGTCAAAGGCAATTGACCTGATTTTACTCCGAAGGGCCGTCCGGCATTCCACGCAAACGCAAGATGTCCGAACTAATGATAAAGGAAAATTGACTTCACAAAGGTCCACTTCTCCCAACAGCTGGTTAACTCCTCACAGCGCCTGGATCTCCTCCTGTGTTGTGATCCTCCGCTGAGCAGATCAGGGCTCTTTAGATCTCCAGAGGATACCAGCAGTCACGCTGCTCAACAAAGTGGAGGAACATAGAAGGGGGCAACCGTCATAAGTTATGAACTTGTCGTATTTTCAAAACAGACCCTTGATATTTCACACACAACGGCAGCTGTTTAAGCACAACTCGCACGGTAACGTTAGGGGGTAGGTATCAGTTTCGTACATCGTGCGAGTGAGAGTAAACACGGTTTTCCATAACCAAACAAAACACAGAATCTGAGTAAACGGTGTCAACTGCATGCTTTTTTTTATTTGCTAATGTATTTTGAGACTACTTGAACAATAATGATGGCTTTCACTCAAGTTCATGATAGCTCTCAACTGGTGACAAATAAATGTGCTATTACAACTATGATTAAGATGAGTTATGTAACCACCAGCTTTGCACACGCTCACGGTTCAAATTCTCAAATATGCTTTAATCTTGGTAACCTTGGGGGAAGAGGATTAAATCTGTGTCCTGTTTCTTTATCAGTCATCTATTCGTTTCTGATTGCCTCTACATCACGCTGTCTTGAAAATTGATCAGTCGTGTCATTTTGGAGGACATAACCTATGGATTATTATCTCTCATGAACTATTCAAGACTGAATATGCAGCGTCATGCCGATTGTAGTTCCTTGATGTTAAGAGAAATGTTAAAGAGAGCTTTGACTCTCATCAAATGAATGAGGAGACTGTCATCACCTCTTACTTAACCCAAGAGGAATGCGACTGCATAACCTCAATGACGTCTCCTATTAACAATCTCATGGACAGAAATACATAAACTGTTTAAAAACATTGAATATCCTCCTATTGGTTTTTATTACAAAACAGAACACAGTTTAAGGGGGGGGGGTCTCATTAATATTATTAGTAGTATTATTTGCCATCATCATCATCATCATCATCAATATTTATGTTTTTATTTGCAGGGTTTTTTTTAATTAACTGATTAATTATTTTTTTTATTATTATTATTATGAACAACAAGCTGTTATTGTTTATTATTAAATCATAGAAAATGCTGAGTTTTACTGTATGTTAAAAAAGATTGAAAGGCTTATGTCCAATCACCATAAAAAATATTTAAATGAACAAATAAGCAATTTTATTGTATATAGCAGTACTAATGTCAAATCTTTGTAAAAATATGCGCGCGCATGACTAATAAACGCGCACGTTATGACTACACATTACAATATTCAAGGACACCGTGTTTGCTTATGATATTGTATAATATTTACACGTTGTATTGCAAATGAAACATCTGCTGTTTTATTTCAACCTCATACTAAATATAAACACATATATCTAGACACTTACTTGATCTGCATCTTCAGTCACGATGAGTTGAGACGCGTGACACACATTGGGATGGACGTGATAAAGTTGCCCCGCTCGTGCTCAATGATGTTTACCTGAATAAACACAAAGCGTGTCGCTCCTCGAGATAGTGATACGCGTTAATGGATACCTGTATAATTCGCGCGAGTCAGCGCGTCATGAAACGCCCACACTAGTCCTTGCTCTGTGCGCGCGACGCGACGCGCCGTTGTCACGAGGACTCTGCGCCTCACATTGAGAAAACGGTTCCAACAAACAAACGCGCATCAAGCGCCGCTCCTCCTTTTTAAGTCACGGTTATATCTGAATAGGGGTTTGTCTGTTGTGGTCATGGTTATGACGCGGTTGTGTTAAGTGGCTGTGAACTTCACATCACAATGTGTAGCTAAGTCACATCAGTGTCATTTGTCACTCACAGGATGAATGAAGCCCATTTGAATGAAACACTGTGGTCAAGAATATTTCAGAACAGAACATGAAAGACCATAGGAAATAACAAACCCAAGAACATATTGCATTGACAGGACTTTTTGCAATAAACTGAACATACTCAACAAATCCAAATATAGCTACAAGGGTCAAGCCGAACAAGGACACAGATCCAGAGAACCTAGAAAAACCTATGATTTCAGACGAAAAAATGCAAAAGTTATCAACAAAAATAATCCACTGCAATCGTCCCTCTCTTATTGAGAATCTACATCTCTGAAGAAAAAAATGCGAGTGGTGCTTGCCGTAGCAAATTTTGGGACACGAAATGTTACAACAAGGTTAATGAGCCTATACGATATTCTGATGCAGAGATATAGCTTTTGCAAAATGGTTGCTGGGATATTCTCATTAGTTGCTAGGGAGTGAATTGCATCCACCAATGATTATACTCCAAGCCATGAAAGAAATAATATATGATGACTCATGATTTTAAATATAATTTTGCATTAGTTTTAAGCAAAAATAACTTCCTATCTCAAGACCACGCTATGACAAAATCGTGCATGCAACCTCAGGTCATGATTACATCTAGCTAGTTTTAGGACTATACACGTTTAGCGTAAAACATTTGTACAGTATGACCATAGGGCTTGGTTCAATTATAAGGCCAACTAGGGGTGCAGTCATACCATCTTTTTGTGTGACGTTAGACTTTGCCCATACATCAGTGTATCAAATCTGGTGAAAAAAATCTAATTTCATGTGGAGTTATAACAATTTATGTCTTAGTTTTTTGCTATTTTTGGCCATTTCTGATGGAAATTTTGACTTGATGTCGATAGAGTTTTTTGTTTAGAAGCAATTGTATTGTTTTTTTTCTCCTAAATATGTACCCTTGCTGTCACTGGGGCTGTATCATTTTAAGAAGTACAGTTTTGCACTCAAAGAGTTCATATTAACTCTTTCCAGGCCAACGACAGTTATCTCCTCAATTAAGAGAAAACATTTGCATAAAAAATGTGTTCCTGCTGAATTTTTATGCTAATCTGCAATACCACGATTATCCACTAGATTTATCCAATTTATGAAAAAAGCCAAAAGATTTTTTTTACTCATTTTAGACTCTGTGTATGTTTTGATCATCTCTAACAAAATTACTTCACAAAAATGCAATTATTTCAGCTTTTTGTTAAAAAAAATATTTTTAAAGAAAAATACCCATATTTAAGAGTTTATAAGCAGAGAAAAAATATAGATAGGATGAAACTTTTCCCGTTTTGTTTGTTTATTCTTTTTTGAAAGCAGAGGGTCTGATCACAAAAAATGCTGGCAAAACTTTTCAAAAAATGGCTAGTGGGGAATGAGTTTATACCTTAAAGGTACATCCCAGCTAACAATTTTTGGTTCCCAAAACATTCCCCTAACAATAGTTTTTGGTTCTCAAAACGTTCTCCTAACGTAAGTTCCAATAGCGTTATTTTCCAAGGTTGGTTTTTGGTTAGCCAAGAAAGTTTTCTTTACAGAAATAGAATGTTATTTTTAGGTTAGTTTAATGTTCCCCTAACATTAGGTTAGTTTACACTCTAATAACACTCTATGTTATTTTTGACCCATAATGGGTAAATATTGGAGAGAACACGTGCTGGGTTAAAAATTGACCCAATGCTGGGTCATTTTAACCCAACTGCTGGGTTATGATATGGTTACATAACAACAACCCAACATTGGGTCATTTATAACCCAGCACGGGTTAATTTTTAACCCAGCACGTGTTCTGTCCATTATTTACCCATTGTGGGTCAAAAATAACGCAGCCATTTTTAGAGTGTACAAACCCTGGAAAATGACATTGAAACCAACACTAATGTTAGGAGAGTGTTATGATAACCAAAAACTAACGTTAGGGGAACGTTCTGTGTTTGCTGGGATACTGGTAGCAAATGTATACATATTAATACTTAAATGGTACATACTAGGACCTTTTGAAAAGGAAACTGTCTCAGTAACCATTTGGGACCATTTTCTTACCACATTGTTCTGTGTTCATTTTCAAAAGCCCTGGGCAAAACTTCTTTCAAAGATTTTTTCAAACTGAAAAACAGCTCCTTTCCTCGCTTGACCCAGTAGAGTAATGCAAGAGATCCGAGAGAATGGCTTTGCCTTTTATTTCCAAGACTCTAAGAATAGAGACATTATACTGAAGTTATGAATACCACCATGCATGTTTCGGCCACCCTTGTGGGCTCCTTTCATCTGTGGTTCTGTCTGTGAAACAGATACATCAAACTTTAGGTATTTTTACGTATCCTTTATGTTTGAAGGAAGCATGGGAACATTT
Organism: Misgurnus anguillicaudatus; assembly: GCF_027580225.2. Taxonomy (NCBI): domain Eukaryota; kingdom Metazoa; phylum Chordata; class Actinopteri; order Cypriniformes; family Cobitidae; genus Misgurnus; species Misgurnus anguillicaudatus. Next base: position 11,432,392 of record NC_073345.2, read on the forward strand.
TGTCCCACCACATTTCTATTACACAACAACTAATTTCATATACTGTATCTCTTCAGCTCACCAGTTATGTTGTCCTTGGATGGCACTCGTATCTGTTTTAAAGCTACAGTGTGTCCTTTCTGTGCTAATAACGGCATGAAACACAACTGAAAAACAGTTAGTCCTTCCAAACAACATGTTACAGTGTATTGTACAAGTGGGGGAAGGACAATTTGGCATCTCTAATTTATCTAACCTGCATGTCTGTGGACTGTGGGAGGGAACCGTAGTAAACCCATTCTGGAGTACATGCAAACTCAACACAGAAAGACCTCCCGACCCAGCCGAGGCTCAAACCGAGGCCAAACAATAGGCTATTCTGAAATGTTAGGTTGAATATATACACATACATTAGATATTTCCTGGAAGAGAAATGGTAAAAGTGTGATGCAGGCAAGCATGACACAGTGATCACAAAGAAGGCAAAAGGTCACACTTTCTGTCACTGACCGGCCTCTTTTTGACTCAATGACACAAACTGACCCACAGTCGCTCTCTGTGACGGATCTCATACCAGGACATTTGACACAATCTGCCCGGCCTTCAATAAAGATACAATCACTGACTCGTGCACTTTAGACAATGAAAGCTTTTGTTTGATGAGTAAAGGCAAACGTTCATCATCACAGAGTGCTTGTGCTCTTTCAGCTGAGTTAATTCTAAAAAGTACCAAACACATTATGGGATGTAGACACAATGATTAGTGTCTTATTCAGTCCCATGAAAATTTAGAGACATTGATTTGAACTCGAGTCCTCTGAGAGACAAAGGGGTGGTTTCCCAGACAAGACTAGACCTTAGTTATAGTAGAACATTAAAGTAGTTACCACCAGTGACCACCGGGGGAACCATTTAATTTGCTTACCCGTTCACATACCCCAATAGTATTTATATATATAAATATATATGTATCTCTCTCAGGGGTTTTTCTCTTCCTAGGAGTTTTCCCCCTGGACTAGCCAGGAGGGTTTCTCTCCTAGGGTTTTTTTCATCCCCTGGAGAGTCCACCATCTTTGGCTTAACTTACTACTTTACTGTTTATGTTACATTATTAATACGCTCGCTTTTCTATGCTTTTCCTACATTTTTTAATGTAAATCTGCTTTGAAGCAATTAACAATTGTGAAAAACGCTATATAAATAAAATTGAATTGAAATAAACATTGAGTGATGGAGCGTTCCCAACATTAAAAGACCCCAATCAGGAGTCGGAACCACAGGCCGTAAGTAGATCAAAATGTAATCTCAAGTGTTTGGAATTAGCGTATAAGTGAATATGATGTAAACAACACGAACATATAGTTGTGCTGTACTCGTAACTCTTGATGCTCTCCCACCATTCGCTTCCAATATCGGCTTTTTTTGGAAAAAAACTGAAAGGATGTTCTATCTTTTATAAATCTGACAACACAAAAGACTTTTTGGACATATGAAGGATGAAATATTACTCTATAAGTACCCAAGATTAACACGAGATTGGCAGAAACTGTGTGTGTTATGTGATCTTACAAGTCAGTGCAAGATGTTTTTCAATAAAGTAACTCAAACATGCATTTTAGTCTAGGAATAGGATAAGCCCTGTCAGGAAACTGCCCCAAAATGTTTGATCCTGGGAACAAGCCTATTATTAACCTATTGAGTGAAACTTTGTTAATGTGTAATTTTGATATAGTGCTTTACGTATTTTGTGTTGGTAGATGCGTCATTTGCTGGTGCATAATTCACAAAGGTCACAGCACGTCTGACATAACGTTCCTTCACTAATTTGACCTCTAATGTCAACTGATCTATAGAAAAGATTTTCTGTATATTGGTCACGTTGGTAAAATATGTAATCAATGCATTGCCAAACTTTTTCAAGCATGCTTAGAAATTTAGTGTGGTCTATAAAATGACATTTCTCTTGATAAAAATCAAGTATGGACACTTCAACACTTGAGATGTTTCTGCAGGCTTCAGTTCATAACATTTCAATCTGCCAGTTCGGGACTTTGGATCGGTTGTTTAAAAACACAAGACTGAAACACTCAAAATTTTGCCCATACATGGGTGATTCTCACGGAAACTTGGTTTTAAAAATGTCAAGCATGAAAATGTAAAAGTTGCTTAAAGCAACACTATGTAGTTTCGATGTAAAAATGACTTACAGCTCCCCCATGTGGTTGAAAAGCGCAACAGTGCCTGGTATCAGACACTCTTCTGCAGGCATGGGGAGGGGCGGGGCGGGGCTGTGTGCTCTACCCTCCACCGCCACTTTCAGAGTGTGCTTGTAGCAGCTAGGAGGCTGCTCAGGTTGCAGCAACAGTACAATTTGTCTAGTTAAAAGTTGTTCTATCACTGAAATAATTTTAGAGACATTATTTAAAGGTAAAAAAAAACTACACAGTGTTGCTTTAAATTTACTTTTTTTCCCACCAGAAATTGAAAAACAAAGTCTGTAGTAAATGGGAACATTAATTTAAAAACTTTTACTTATCATTTAACACTTTTTGCAACATAATTTAAAAAATTTGTCCTAAAAAATCTCATTACCGCAACAGTCAGAAAACATCAACACTGACATATTTTCAAAATGACATGACAAACCTGAAAGAACATAATTTGGAGATTCTGCACATGCATTTAAAATCAAAGTATTATGCTTCTATTAATTAAATTAACATTTAATAAGCATCTGTTGCGGTAATGATAATCAAAATGTTGTGTAAGCATTCTGACAAGACAATATTTCAAATTAACTGTAAAAAAATTATCTTACCTGGTAGCCATCTTGAAGTAACTGGTCCATGTGCTTGGTCACTCAAAATCAAACTTTATTAAAATTCTGTATGTGTGCTTAAACTGTTCTCAAAAAGTGTTGCGGAGGATGAGAACATCAGGCATGGACACATAATTTTCCTAATTTTTCTTCATTATTATTATACATGAATATGTAAGGAATAATTGACGACGGGCCATTGAATTATAAGAAAAGAATGCACACCAAGGTGGTAATGCGGCACGACGCGAAGCGGAGTGCCGTTACACCGCAGGTGTGCATTATTTTCAAATAATTCAAAGGACCGGAGTCAATTATTCCGCTTATACCACGGTTACCACAAACATTGCTCTGGTGCCTATTTTTAAGACATTTGAAGAGATAGGTGTGCGGTTTACAGAAAAATAATCAACACCCATAGAACATTTCTCAGCCAATCAGAATGCAGCATTCAACAGACCCGTGGTATAATCAGTAAATATTTTTTCTGTCATCTAAAGTAGTCTAGCAAAACATCCATGTATTTTTTTTCTTAATATTTTTGTGTTAATTTGATTAAATTACAACATAACGCATGTTCAAACACAGCCGGACACATTGCGGTAATGAGAATTTCAGCAGAAAATGAGATAAAATTTACAATTATAAATTCTTATGCTGAAATCACACATTTTGCAAGGTAGAACACAGTATTGCGTTAATTCTGATGCTTTTTAATGTTACTATATTACACATTTTAAAGCTAAAATCATTAGTGCCGTGGTGTTTCAATGGTTTCGTGAGAATCACCCACATAGTGTTAATGGCTTGTTTGAAATCCTTAACTCTATCAAACTTTGCATTGTAACAGAACGGTTTTGGGGTTTATAAAGGTTCTTTATAAAACTATTTGGGCACAAATGCACAAAACCACATTGTACAAATTTTGCCGTAGTTTTGCAGCTGTCTACTTACTGTAGATGTAACAAGTTTTTGACTTTACAGAATAGAACTACAGTAATAACGTCATGCAAAGCATTCTGGGAACCAGAAATCTTTATCAACCTTTTATTTTAGATTTTGGTTCCCAGAATGTTTTGCTTGATGCCGTTTTTTAGTTTTATTCTGTAAAGACAAAGACTTGTTAATGTTTAATGTTTATTTAACTTGAAACAAACTGTTGTTAGTAAATAACATGCGTTTAAATCTACAGTAAGTTACTGGAAAACTGCTGCTGTAATACTGTCATTTCGAGGGGTATTTCTAGGGAGCAGTAGCCAAAAATACATTGCATGTGTCAAAAATATAGAACTTTCTTTTATGCCAAAAATCATTGGGATATCATTTAAAGATTATTTCATAGATATTCTAAAAAATGCACTACCATAAATATATCAAAACTTTTATTGTTGTGAGTGCATGCAGTTGCTAAGGACTTCATTAGGAAAACTTTAAAATGCAATTTTCCAGATTTTCAAATATTGTCCTATCCTAACAAACCATACACTAGTTGCCATGAGATTATGTAAGATAAGTTTATAGGAATCATACAGCCGGATAAAGAACCTTTAAGGCAGTGGTTCTCAAACTGGGGCCCAGAGGTGATGCCAGATGGATCCCATTTTATGACAGTCTTATAAAAATATATGAATTTAAATTCTGTGTAATCAATAAGGCTAAAAATAAGGAAAATAAGAAAAATTATGGCTATACTAACCAACAGATTTTGTAATTTAATATGTTTTGTTTAATTCAAATGTTGTATGTTTTATGTCATATTTTTTTTTTGGGGGGGGGTGTGGCTTGAACGAGTGCACCGTACACAAGGCTAAAAAGTTTGAGAACCACTGCTTTAAGGAGCCACTTTTTTTAGGACTGTATACTTCCTTGGTGCTTGATGTCGAACCATAATGGCCAATAAGAACATTTCTCTATGTGGGCGGGGCTACACAGCACAATGTTTCAGCATAAGTGATAGAATTATCTGTAAGTCAGGTTAAAGGCGGGGTGCATGATCTCTGAAAGTCAATGTTGATATTTGAAATCACTTAAACAAACACACCCCTGGCTTTGTTTTGATAGACCCGTCCCACACATACGCAACCCTTACTGCTGATTGGCTACAAGTGTGTTTTGGTACTATTGCCTTTTCCAAAGTGTTTTTCAAACATCATGCACCCCGCCTTTAAATATCCTTAATATTATTTATTTTCTTCATTGCTTCACATTCTACATTGTTTGAAACATAAGCATAACCGATTTAAAGCTTTCGATTGGTAAACACCACAGCAACAGTTATGAACCTTCAAAGCACAAATCCCATCAGCATTATTACATAGCAACAAAGAGAAAAATGCAGATGATAAGAGATCCTTACACAGCAGCTCTGCTTCAGTGCTTTGTGTTCACTAAAACAGTTAAAGCTCCAGTGACCTTGGTCAGGTACAGCAGATAAACTATACCCTCTCATCTACAATCAAACCCCCCCCCCCTTTCCCCCATCCCATCTCTCACTCGAGACCTTGAGTCTGATGCCATGTCTACACCTCACAGATGGTACGACAGGCTCCGGTTCGCTCTTCTCCCAATGATAAAAAACCCAGCAGAGTCTATTTGCGGCATTATTTTTGCTTTTAAAGAGTGTTGCCCAGCAACAGAAGGACCAGAGAGTGAGGTGCAAGGGAACGATGATCAGTCTGCAGCGATGATCAGTCTGATGGACGAATCGACAGTGCAGAAAAGGAGATTTGTGTCGGTAACATCATGAAGTGTGAGGCTCTCGCGATTGGAGTTGCAGTGTCATGGGATTGAAGTGAGACAAGTGTGTTGCATAATAAAAGTGACATTATCTTTTATAAGAAGTAAATACCCTACAGAAAAATCCAGCACAAGCTGGTGAGCTGGTTTTAGCTGGTCTCCCAGCTTGGTTTTAGCTGGAATTGCCGGTGTAGCTAGCTGTGTTTTGGTCACCTTTTAAGCCGGTCTAGCTGGACTTAGCTGGTCGACTGGAAGACAAGTTGACCCACCAGCTGTCCACCTTTGCCAGGCTGGGAGGACCACCTACATTTTTTTTACTAAATTTTCCAGTAGGGTATCAAGATGATATTTAATCAGATGAAACCAGTCTGCTGTTTATCTGACCATCAGATGGGCATAAACGGTTCTTCATGGTTATATAATAAAAGAACCATTTTTTTTCTTACCTTGGTACAATACAGCCAAAATGGTTTTTCTACACACAAAAAAAAATGCTGGGGGGTTTTCAACCCAGGGTCAAATAGAGAGGAACCCAACACACTGGGTTGTAATTTAACCTGTGCTGGGTTGTTTCAACCAATTGTTGGGTCAAATATGCACATAGTGTTGTAGTCAAGACCACCTAAAAAGAGCCCAAGTCATGACCAAGACCAAGACAGGCCGAGACCAAGTCAAGACCAAGACCAGTGCAATTCACTGCATTAAAACACTTATGATAAAATGTGTAATATGCATATGATTAGGCACTTCTTGTGTGTGTGTGTGTGTGTGTGTGTGTGTGCCATCAGAGAAGTTGATAAAATAATCAAAGGCATTGCAGATATGTGAGAATTTATCTTTGACTATAAGCAAATAAAAGTGAACAAACACTAAAGAGCTGAAATCAATTTAACTATTTATTCTGAACTGTCTTTCCATGGCTTGCCATCCACTTAACACAATGCAGGTGTTTTTAGTAATAAAATTAGAAAAGTTGTCATTGGGAGAAACTTCAACAATGCTTAAACAATGCCAACATCATATGCCAAACCTGAATAAACTGCATACAATTAATGATAAAAAAAAATTTGTAAAAATTTTTTGTGATGTGCCATCAGTTGTGACCGGTCTTCAAATATAATTCCAAGTCCTCTTTGTCTGAGACCAAGACAAGACCGAGTATAAATGCGGTCGATTCCAAGATGAGACTTTAAAAACTACAACTCTAATGTTAATTTAACCCAATGGCTGTTTGTCTCTTTTTGACCCAACTCTGCTTTGAAAATAACCCAGCATTTTTTTAGAGTGAATATGGCATCAAATAACACCTTTAGTTTTATTGTATTACACATTTAGTGCATTACAGAAATTTAAATTGTAATTTAAGTGTTTTTTGGAAGCATGTTAAACCGTCTAAATGTCTCTTAAATTCTTTTTTCTTTTTTAAGTAGTAAGACATATATCTGAGTTAAATATATTGTATTTATGAGATGATAAAATATAGATCCTAAGAGCAGTTGCAAAAAGATGGGTTTACTGTTACTTATGCATACAAGTACAAGTACTCACACTGTCAGAAAACATGGTCAAATATGTACCCTAGCTGTCACTGGGGTGCTACCCTATCAAAAAGTATAGCTTTAGACCTAAACAGTTCGCGTGAGTACCTCAAGAGGTACATATTGTATACATATGTATACATATCTGTACCTTATTAGGACCTTTTAAAAATGTACTGTCCCAGCAACACCTGGGGTACATAGTTTGACCATTTTGTAAATGCAGTTTTAAACATTTGCCCCATAACTTGTCTTCACTATTTGTTGCACTATTAGTTTAAGTTTAGTTAATTATACAGAATATCATAAACAATGCAATGTAAATACTTTTCATTAAGTAACCATATATTGTCAGGAGCACAGGAGCAATAATTTTGTGTTGCCTTTATCTGATCTTAGTATACTCACACAGTATTGGCACCTAAGTATTTGCAATTTATAAGTGATCATGAACCAGTTTCAGCTAAAATCGTCTTACATGCACTGTTAAAAATGTTTTTGCACTTAAAATTTTACTTAAGTTTAAAAAAACTTGGATTTACAAGTCATTTCAACTGTATTAACTAGTGATGAGTTGCTCTAATTTATAGGGGCGGTTTCCCAGACAGGGATGAAAATGAATGTAAGAGTTGTCCAAACTGAAAACAACTTGCACTGAGATATCTTAAAATATATCAGTGCCCTTTTTGCCTTAAAATGCATACAAGTAATATTTTCAGTAAGGTATGTTTGTGAAAACTAGTTATATTTCCTAATTATACCACGGGTCTGTTGAATACTGTATTCTGATTGGTTGAGAAACGTTCCACGGGTATGCATTATTTTTCGTTAACCTTACACCTAACTTGTCAAATGTCTGAAAAGTAGGCACCAGAGCAATGTTTGTGGTAAGCGTGGTATAAGCGGAATAATTGACTCCGGTCCTTTGAATTATTTGAAAATAATGCACACCCGCGGTGTAACGGCACTCTGCGTGTAACCAACTTGGGTGTGCATTATTTTCTTATAATTCAACAGCCCGTCATCTATTTATTCCTTACTTAAACTAAGGCCTAGTCCTGGCTTAGGATAATCCCTGTTCGGGAAATCGCCCCATAAAGTTAACATAACTAAAGCAAATTCAATAATTTATTGAACTGATTTAATAAGGTACAGCAACTCATAACTAAAATCTTAATTGATTAAACTAATGTAAGTGCAAAAATATTTTTTTTTGTGTGTTCGAATGAAGCAAATTTTCTTTTTCAGTGAACTAAATCTTAAAATGCTAATTTAACACCATAACCTTACCAGGCATGACTAAAACCTGGTGGAATACAATGCAATTATAGGCTGAACATATTTAATGTTTGTTACAGGGCCTAGACTGTCAAAAAAATGTCAATAAATGTTTCCAAGCTTTTACTGGGGGAGTACCCTTTAAAAATGCCCTAATGTGTACCATTTAGGTCCCAATGTGTACAGTACTGTGCAAGTCTTAGGTCATCACCAGCTTTGTTGTTTTAGTAAAGTTTTAATGTCCATCCATATTTATTTTTCACTCTTTTTTTAAGATACAAACAGAAAATACAGGAAATAGGTACACAAAATTAAAAATAAAACTATTTTCAGAACTAAATGTGTTCCTCAGGCGTCAGTCAGTATTTAGTGTGACCTCTCTTGGCACAAAAACACATCTTGAGCTTTTTTGAGGAGACTGAAGTCCTGAAGTCATTTGATTCGAATTAGGATTTAATTTCATTTAGGTTTAAGAGATACTGCAGTTTTCTGCACTAAATACTTGACACTTCAGCTTATACTTTTATACAGTTTTAATACTACATACACATTTCCTGTATTTTCTGGTTGAATTCTAATAAAAGAAACTGAGAAATAATTACATATGATTACTATACCATTGCAAAAACACCACATCTAATGATGGCTTAAGAGTTTTGCACAGTATACATCTGAGGTACTAATATGAAGTCTTTAGGTGGAAAGATGTACTTTTGGAAATAATACCACTTCAGTGACATCTAGGGACCATTTTCTGACAGTGTATAGCTAAAGAAAACAGAATTTGGATTAACAAAAAGACATTTTGCTGACGTATTCACATTAACGTGTTCAGAACAAAGTTAACCAAATAAAAATTTATTGAAGTTAAATACTAATGCAAAAAAATGCCTGAAGGAAAAGAGAAACGAAATAAAATGCAATTTGTGGTACACAGGTGACCTGCATGAGAGGTCATGCGTAAATGTACAGACTTCACAGCGTAAAGTAAAACAAAACCAATAAGAGCATCAGTGCTTAGACAAGAAAGGACATTTACTCAAACAAAAATTTGCTTTCATCAACACAATTTTACATCAAAGTCTATAAACAGCGTTTCCCAGTGGCATGTCTTTTGTACAACTTCAGAAAGGACAAATATAAAGCTTCACAATATATTATCAGTAAGGCTGTGGATATACAGTATTTTAAGCAAATAAAAACATATGACGCAATTAACCTGAGTGAGAAGAAACTACTGAGTTTAGCAAAAATTAGTATTCACTGTGCAATCCAGGAACAGTTGTTTGTATCAGATACAAATAAGGCTTCAAGAACAGATACAAGACATTGCAAAAAAACAACAACACATTGCTTTGGCCTTAAATGAAAGGGCTGTGGACTTAAAAAAAAACATAAAAACATAAAAATACAGATACACCATTAATTTTTTCAAAAAACTTAAATTCAGATCAACTTTTGGTAAGTTAACATAACAGTGGCACAGCAAAAACACTTTACTGTTCAATTGACGGCTTGGAATAACCAAATCATTCAGATTATATATCATTATACACACTTACTGTTAGTCATATTTGACTCTGTAACCTTCATGATTATACCATTTAATATTTTAGTTAAAAAAAAGAGATTTACCAATCTTAGCCGTACCATTTGCTAACAGAATATGATGCATAAAATGGCACCGTAGAGATAGAGGCATACATTTTTGGCCATAAATGTTTGTAAAAAACAACGACTTTCATATCATGGGGACTTTTTCATTGTAACTCTGAATCTCAAGTTAATTCAGTAAAAATAATACTGACAAATGTGGCTGGACAGTTTTGATCCTAAAGCACTGCAATGTTTAATTCTCAGTACCATTTATCAATTTACCAAAAGTCCTATTTTATTGAAATGACCCAACTAATATATTATCATCAATGACCCTGAAATTGTCTACCTTTCCTTTAATAAAAAAACACTAGATGCTAAAACGTAACATTTTACTCATTTTGGGGAAATTATGGCCTTCGCTAGTGGTTATGACAAAGAAAACGGACACATGCAGTGCAGGTAAAAGCATTTAGGCACACACACGTACACAAAAGAAACAAAGTGTATTGCACAAAGAAATAAAAGTACTGTGACAGAAATGTACACTTCACTTCACAGTGTTAAAAGCCTGGCTCAGGAAAACACAGAGTCAAAGTCCCGTCTTCCTCTCAATTTGAAATGTTGTACACATTTATATAGTAGTTATAAAATTCGTTATTGCTAAATAAACAAACCAACAAAACAAACAAATACATTATACAACTGTACAGTACGGTAAAGACTGGAATGTATTTGAGTTTGTCCGACAGAATTAATGTAAACTGCGAATAGATGAGAAAACGTGACGGTACTTCCATGGATTTCTTCCGAAGCGTTGCGCTTCATCGTAGAGCCTAGAGTTTATGGGCCGCCAATGATGCGCATTCGGCTTAAATACAAAGATCCAGAGATATGAGGATGTCCGAATGTTCACAAAAGTTCTGGAAAAGGGTTCGGACATCGCAGTAATGTTTGAGGTAAAACAGCGGAGAACAGAGAAAAAAGTGTGCGTATTAAGATGCTAAGCCAGCTCGAAAACATCCGAATAAAAACACTTCGAATAATGAGTACCTTAAAACCTCTAAAGGCACCTTCTATGATGAAAAACGACATAAAAAAGTAACCGGTTTGGTCTTAAGTGCATTAAGAGGTCAAATGTAGAGGAAAGTTCCCAAGCCATCATATTTCCAATAGGGCTGTCAAAAGATTAATCGCGATTAATCGCATCCAAAATAAAAGTCTGTGTTTACATAACATATGTGTGTTTATTGTGTGTAAATATTATGTATATATAAATACACACACATTAATGTATATATTTAAGAAATATTTGCATTTATATACTGTATATAAATGTATATAATTTATGTTATATAAAAACATAAATATTTTATATATAAATATAACAAATTTTTCTTAAATATATACATGACTGTGTGTGTTTTTATATATAAATAATAATTATACACACTACACACACGTATGTTATGTAAACACAGACTTTTGTTTGGGATGCGATTAATCGCGATTAATCTTTTGACAGCCCTAATTTCCAAGCAAACAAAGAGCTTTTTGTGAGTGCATTATATTGTAAAACAAAACAAAAAAATAAACAAAAATTAAAAAAATTAAAAAAACTTAAAAAAAATAAACAAAACAAAAAACAGAACACAAAAGAAACAAAACAAAACAAAACAAACAAAAAACAGAGAAAAAAAAACAAAAAATAAACAAAACTGAAAAAATAAAACAAAAAACAGAAACACAAAACAAAAGAAAATCAAGACAAAAAATAAATAAAACTGAAAAAATAAAAAAACAGAAACACAAAAGAAACAAAACAAAAACAAACAAAAAACAGAGAAACAAAACAAAAGAAAATCAAAACAAAAATAAATAAAACAAAAATAAATAAAAAATAAAACAAAGAAACAAAAAACAAAACTTATTTTTGGCAAATTATTTTTGTTTGACCTACATGTAAAAAAGCAGCAAATAAATTCTATGCAGCACATGAAAATTACATTTTTAATCTACTATTAACTACTAAAAAACACAATTTTTAATGTATATTATCGTGTTCAACCTTTAAGCACTGATTATCTGTAGAAATGTGTTGGGTACTGAAGTCTTTTAGTCTTCAGAGTTTGAATCTGACAATGTCATGTTATGTTATTACCGCTCACATATCTTGAAGTATATCATAAATGGATAATAATGCCTCACGTTTTGATTCAGTATGTAACACACGCACACATAACTATAACCAGGATGTTTTTCCCCCCATTCATCCAGTGAGAAATTTGCAGGAAGACGCACTGAAGACTTTACAGATGAGTGTCTTGTATTTACAACATGATCGGCACGATCGACCGTCTCCAGATGTTATTGTACTTATATAGTAGTCGCACCTATTTGGTTTACTAGGTATCTCTAGCGAAGTCACCTTACGCAATTTATGATGTTAAAATTTCCCTCTGTTACTCAGTCGCGTCCTGTTTTTGCTTTTCTTTGATCCATTAATGCACGTTTCACTGTTTAATACAAATGGTGTCATTTGATTGTCAATATTACCATAAGAAAATAAAAGAATTCAAAATATAAATATAAAAATATTTGCAAAAGCAAATTTCCTTTGCTCCCCGTGTCTTAAAACAAATATTTCCGAGTGCATACTGTACACGTGTGTGAATTAACAGAAAAGAAAAGCGCAAAGAGGCTGCGATACGGCATGTACTGGTGACATGTACCTGTACAGCATCGGTGGTCGGGTCAGTCGGCTTCGAGACTCGTACAGTGTTGAATGATCCGTCCTCGCCGTATTTGACACATGATAAAGAACAATAACCGTGACCCGTTTTTTTTGTCCTTTTCACATGATGATTTTAAATAAGATACACTGCATGGCTATATAATGAAAATATACATTCCAATATTTATATAGAGCTATCGTAAAAATACAAATGTGCAAAAACTGTAAACAAATGAGATCCTCAGCGGTGTAGGGGAGGAGTCCCGCACAGGCCACGCCTTCACAGACGTGTCGGCTCCTCCTCACTGTCGCTGCAATTTCCACAGCACTCCTGCGGGGGCAGCACAGACACATGCAGTCAAACACTTGGTATGTGTTTTATAATATAAATGCATTTAAAGAAGTGAATGTCCAGGTCTCACCCACCTGTCTTCCAAAGAGTCTCTGAAGTAAGCCCTGTTTGGGTGGGGGTGAAGGTTGACCTCTCCAGTCGAGGTCGGGTGGCACAGTGCCGTCCAAGTTTATCACGTTGAGCTCTTTAAAGCACTCCGTCTCTATCATCTGAATGTGTCAATAAAATGATAACACTTTAAGAAATACAAAAATTGTACTTTTGCAATTTATTGACATGCGAGTTTCCTGTTTGTGCATGGAGAGCCACCTACTGGCAGACTGAGAAACTGCAGTACTTAAAGAATTGCAAAGATTATTGGGGCTTTGTTGTGTTCAAATATAGTTTAAATGAATTAAATATATTTTATCCTTAAGTTACCCAGTCTACACTCATCTAAAGGATTATTAGGAACACCATACTAATACTGTGTTTGACCCTCTTTCGCCTTCAGAACTGCCTTAATTCTACATGGCATTAATTCAACAAGCTGCTGAAAGCATTCTTTAAAAATGTTGGCCCATATTGATAGGATAGCGTCTTGCAGTTGATGGAGATTTGTGGGATGCACATCCAGGGCACGAAGCTCCCGTTCCACCAAATCCCAAAGATGCTCTATTGGGTTGAGATCTGGTGACTGTGGGGGCCATTTTAGTACAGTGAACTCATTGTCATGTTCAAGAAACCAATTTGAAATGATTCGAGCTTTGTGACATGGTGCATTATCCTGCTGGAAGTAGCCATCAGAGGATGAGTACATGGTGGTCATAAAGGGATGGACATGGTCAGAAACAATGCTCAGGTAGGCTGTGGCATTTAAACGATGCCCAATTGGCACTAAGGGGCCTAAAGTGTGCCAAGAAAACATCCCCCACACCATTACACCATCACCACCAGCCTGCACAGTGGTAACAAGGCATGATGGATTCATGTTCTCATTCTGTTTACGACAAATTCTGACTCTACCATCTGAATGTCTCAACAGAAATCGAGACTCATCAGACCAGGCAACATTTTTCCAGTCTTAAACTGTCCAATTTTGGTGAGCTCGTGGTAGCCGATGGGGTCTTCTGCTTTTGTAGCCTATCCGCCTCAAGGTTGTGCGTGTTGTGGCTTCACAAATGCTTTGCTTCATACTTTGGTTGTAACGAGTGGTTATTTCAGTCAAAGTTGCTCTTCTATCAGCTTGAATCAGTCGGCCCATTCACCTCTGACCTCTAGCATCAACAAGGCATTTTTACCCACAGGACTGCCGCATACTGGATGTTTTTCCCATTTTAACACCATTCTTTGTAAACCCTAGAAATGGTTGTGCGTGAAAATCCCAGTAACTGAGCAGATTGTGAAATACTCAGACTGGCCCGTCTGGCACCAACAACCATGTCACGCTCAAAATTGCTTAAATCACCTTTTCTTTCCCATTCTGACATTCAGTTTGGAGTTCAGAAGATTGTCTTGACCAGGACCACACCCCTAAATGCATTGAAGCAACTGCCATGTGATTGGTTAATTAGATAATTGCATTAATGAGAAATTGCACAGGTGTTCCTAATAATTCTTTAGGTGAGTGTATATCAGAGTAAAACCTTTACTTGAGCAAAGTCCTGACCTCATTTTGCCAGGGGATGGGAACACATCCAGTGGACACTTTGCTGTAAAAGGAGTCATCTTTGGGCTCCAGCTCCACCCCTTTCACTGTGGAGAACTGCTCGATGTCCAGCACATCCTTACAGTAGATGGCCTGAGGCTGCAGACAAAGTTTACAAGTCATGCCGATGCTCAAACAATGCAATAAAAGAGTTTTGACTCTTAAACTGCACTCTGGAAGGCTTAATCCTGATTGATCAGTGGCGATATAAGGTTTTTTTATTTCCAGATAACATTTGTCTAAAACGAATAACACACTGCAACTCATCTTATTACTTTCAAATAAATGTCATATAAACATAATTAATAATGTATATGAGATTTAATTTCAAAATGACTCATGTTGTTGACTCTGCTGTTATTGCAAATAAAGTGGGTGATCACGACTTGGATTATTATGGGATTTATTTGTATCAAATGTCTAATATGGCACAAATATACTTACATCTGGAATAAAGGGAGCTTCGAGCATGCCTGCTTCAAGACGCTTGAAGTTGATGGAACGGAAAATGGGGTGGGCTTTTACCTCGGAGGCTCCGCCCCCCTGGCTGCCGATCCTCTCATTAGGGTCTTTGGCTAGCAGCTAAACAATGAAAATTAAAAACACATAAGCAGCTCAAAAAAAGAGACACTACTTAGCATTGTGATGTCATTGATCTTTTTTTGTGTGTTTATAGTATGAGTGCATAACTTTGTATGTATGTAAGCTTTACATAGCATAAGAGTAAATCAAGTGCTAACCATTTTACAGAGCGACTTGGAGTCTTCTGAGAACTTGCTGGAATATTCTTCCTCCACCTCTTTGACCAGCCGCTCCACCTCCTCACGTTTGATTTTCTTCTTGCGCTGCTGAAAGGGCGACTGGCCCTCGATCATCTCGTAGAGGAGACAGCCGAGAGCCCACCAGTCCGGACTGAATGTGTACCTCTCGTTCTTCACCACCTCAGGGGCTGATGGGATACATATAGGTCATACTAAACCTTCACATTAAAAGCTTCTTCAGAATGTAATAAATACAAATACATACCCATGTACCCCACGGTGCCCACGCGACCTTTGATTGTCTGACCTTCTGGTATGTGCACAGCCAAGCCCAGGTCTGATATACGTATATGACCTGATGAAAAATATGACGGTGCTGTTACATCAGTCTGTACACAAAGAGTTAAGTTCAGAAGAAGTGATGCAGGTACTCCATCTAGTGGCCAATATCAGCACTTCAGTTTTAAAAATGACAAATCCTGCCTGCTTTACCGTTTTCTACATAAAATCATCCTATTTAATGTGTGAAAATATCAAATTGATTGTCTTAAATATTGACTAGGTCATGTCAAAGATTAAAATCAAAGTCTGATGCTCCTAAACTCATTATAAGATCCTAGATTTCCCAGACAGGGTCACATTTTACATCTATTTTTATAACAATAAGCATTGCCTTAAGTGACTTACCATGATCATCCAACAATATATTTTCCGGCTTCAAATCCCTAAAAGAGGAAACATAAGTAACTTAGTGACGTATTGAAAGTTCCCTAAATCGAAACATATGAGCATGCATACTGTAGGGAGGTGGCTGAAAGGGTTTTACTCAAATAAATCCTCAAATAATCGTTATGTTGTTAATCGTTGTTTTAGGCTATATGCAAGATATAATTTTAGTGTTATAAAAACAAATGCAGACTGCCACTCTTTGATTTGGATTTGCTGAAACTAAATAGTTGGGGTTAACAATACAACTAACAGGCTACTCAAAATGTATATACTCCACACAGATAAAAAACAATTGAATTTGGTTGAGAAATGTAAAAGTTATTGGGCTCTATCTTACACCCGGCGCAATGCAGAGCAAAGCGCGACGCAAGTGTACTTTGCTAGTTTCGACCCGGCGCAATGTAATTTTCACATTCAGCGCCACGTTGTTTAAATAGCAAATTCATTTGCGCCCCCTTTTGCGCCCATGGGCGTTCTGGTCTAAAAACGAGGTGTATTCAGGCGCATTGTTGGTGCGTTGCTATTTTGAGGCAACTAAAATAGACTACGCCATTGACCAACAAAAACTTGTCTAAAGTCTAATGTCAATGGCGCAATATGTGTTTTGTTATTTAAAGAACACGTTAGAAATATGCGCTATATAAACGGGACGAAAACGCAGGTTTGCTTATCACATATGAATGCTCAGCAGCACAAAAACGCTTTTCAAATATAAAAAGATTAAAGGATTGAATGTAAAAGAGTCTCTTGGACATAAATGAGGACTAATTATGAGACGTTAGAAGGCGCAAAGAGCTGCTTCACCTGTAGCCTGGTAAGTAAATAAATGCTTTGCTTTAAACAAATGCTTCTGTTTTTAAATGTTTTTTTTTTAAATGCTACGTCACGGATTTATTGTACATGATGACACTGTATCTGTGGATATGGCAAGATTAGAAACATTTTTAAGTAATGCTTAAAAAAACGCTGTCCAACTGCTGAACCTTGCGGAGGCCGTTTGTAAATTCTTTATCTCCTGTTTGTAACAAATAAAGTATTTTTAGAGTACAAACCTTATCTTACATACTTGTAAATTATTTTTTGATGATTTTGGACAGCGATACATTTAAAGCAATTAAAAGCCTGCTTTTTTACTTCCATGACTAAAAGAAAACGTGTTTTAAAGGTTTTAATAAAAAAATAACAATTTCAATACAAGTGAAAAACAACACAATTATTTAATATTAATCTTAAACTGGGGATCTTCTTCCTCTGCTTAGTTTTTCAGTTTACAAAGTTCGTCATCTAAATAGGGATTAGACATAGCGCCAGCGCAACAGGCTTTTAAAGGGGATGAGAGCTGAGACTCTCATTGGTTTATTGCACGTTACGCCCAAAATACTCCCATTACAATAGGACCAACCCTTTTCGACCATGCGCTCGGTGCACAAACCATTTTTCCCATCGTTAAATTAGCAAAAGTAGAATCGAACATGCCCATTTAGACGTTGCGCTGTGCGCTTTAGACAATGCGCTTAGATCGTTAAAATAGGGCCCATTGTGTTTTACATCTAACAAGTTGCAGCACCTCCATTTGCTCATATTTGTTTGATAGCTATTGTTGTCACTAGGGATGCTCCAATCAGAATTTTTGTAGCTGATACCGATTTGTTGTCTTCGTGATGTGCCAACCGATTCATCAAGCTGATATGCAAGCTCTTTGATGACTGTAAATGTTAACATTTTTTAGATAAAGTAATAGCACAGATGTTTGCTTTGTTATATAATTTGCAGTAATTATGTATATTATTGTTTTAATAGAGAACCAAATAAATTAGCACAACAAATATTTCTTCTGAAAGAGAAATTTAATATGCCTTTAAAAAGTATTGTGTCTGTTAAATGTAATGAAAATGAAACACTTCACAGTCTTTACTGTATAAATTAAATATACACGCATTCGTATAAAGTACAACAGTTCAGTGATGAGCAGAGAGTGATTTTATTAAAAGATGAATTATGTTACTGTAGCTTTAAGACGTGAGAGAGATTGCTCTGTTCACGTGCACTGATGACAGACTGCTGCTGTTGTTTGTGTACATCCGACGCACGCACAGAGCAGCTGTGAGAAAAATTAAAGTTTAAACGGTCAAAACTTTAAAACGCATGCAAATAAAAACTTTTGGCATGAGGATGTAACTGTCCGTGATATATATTGGTTTGTATGCGCTGTTTGATGGGGATGTAATGACGCGCAGTGCTGTTAGGACCGGAGCGCATCATCATAGAAAAAAACACACATATCTCTGTAAAGGCAAAGAGAGAAATCCAAATTCCAAGTACCGATCGAGTCATTTAATGTCGTTATCGGCCGATAATCTGCCAATCGTTCGGCGCATCTCTACTTGTTACTTCTAATATGGCGGCGCCGCTGACCTAACGCAGCAGCTGACCAAAGCGTCCTAGTTATTTCTTTACCATTTATGTTCTTACCTGTACACTATTCTCTCTCTATGGAGATCTTCTAAACCACAGCAGATCTCTGCAGCATAGAAGACAGCTCTCTTCTCATCGAAACCCGCCTCACCCATATGATAGATATGAAACTTCAGATCTCCTCCGTTCATCAGTGTGAGCACTAAACACAGGGCGTCTTTCGTCTCGTATGCGTACGCAAGACTCACCTCGTGAGAAAAACAAAAAGGTAGATTATTACATAATTCTGCAATAGTCACATCGCAGAACATGCAGAGCATTTTTTTCAGAAAGAAAACTATTTCGGATCCCTTATGCCAGTGTTACACTATATGAGAAACAGCAAGAGAAATCATAGATACAAGAAATACAAGGCAGAAATAAATTCCTTTCAAATCTGAGATTTTTAAGTCATCCAGTGAAGCACACATCAATGTATCATCATATATGTCAGTTTCCCACCAATATTGTGAAGGCCTAATCCTAAAAATAATAGTCAAACAAAAAAACTCAAAATAGCTTGGCTTGAAATAGCTGAGGTCAGACTGTTGGATAAACAAATCCAAAATATACAAGTAATTATTTTGTAAAAAAAAAAAAACAGCATCAGTGCACCAAGAAACTACTGGGCACTATAATACTTTAGTACTTATATGGCCAGTTTCCCGAACAGAGATTATCTTAAAGGACAAGTTCGGTGTTTTGCACTTGAAGCCCTGTTTTCAGATAGTTTATGATGAAATAGAACAGTTTTGACTGAAATTTCGACATATGCGGCTGCCCAGAGAATTTTTGGGTGTTTGTGTTTCTTTACAATGGGTTTAATGGTGCACTGGAACAATCCTTCCTAAAATGCATTAAACTTTCGTTTACAAAGACGTGAAACTTATCGAGTGGTCAGGGGTGTTCAGTGGTGTGCTCACACGGAAGTCGCGTTAAAAGATGCTTTCCAACAGGTGTTTTAGCATTCGTTGTAAACTTGTGGACCTATTTTTCCAAACGCCTCACACCCGTACATTCTTCCGTTGAGAGCTTGAATAATAAACACTCCAGCCCAGTTGGTGGCACTAATCCTGCATTGCCAATTGCTAGAATAGAAACAAAGTTCCCAGCGCGGAGTAATACCGTCCCTCACAGCACATCTAATACAAGTCAATGGAGTTGGCAAAAACTACGATAACACCTGTTGGAAAGCATCTTTTGCAGCGATTTTTGTGTGAGCATATCAGTGAACACCCCTGACCACTCAGTGAGTTTCACGTCTTTGTAAACGAAAGTTTAATGCATTTTGGGAAGGATTGTTCCGGTGCACCATTGGACCCATTGTGGAGGTGGGAGCTGAAACACAAACACCCGAAAATTCTCGGGGCAGCCGCATATGTCGAAATTTAAGTCAAAACCGTTCTATTTCATCATAAACAATCTGAAAACAGGGCTTTAAGTGTAAAATACCGAACTTGTCCTTTAAGGCAGGACTAGGCCTTAGTTAAATTAGGAAATATACCTTGTTTTAACAAACATGCTTTACTAAAAACATTACTTGTGTGCATTTTGAGGCAAAACAAAGGGCACTGATGTATTTTAAGATATTTAAGTTGTTTTCAGTTTGGACACCTCTTACATTTATATTAGTCTAGCGTTCAGATCACATTACATAAGTATCACTGCGCAACTGTTGCTGCGTACTAAATGATTTATGAAAATAAACACCACAGTCTTTAATCATATTTTTCTACAATTGCACAATTATGGCGATATCCAGATAAATATCAATCAATATTGTTGAGTCATCTCGTCAATAAAGAGAAAACGCTTTCCTGAGTAGTTCCTACCTCAAATTTATATTTTCGCTATTCACTGGGTGGCGCTCTTACCCAACTCAAACACTGACGCATTCACTCAACACTGAAAACACCGTATAGTACTGTTCATGGCTCTGATCTCTTACAAAAGTTCTTCACAAAAATGGAGTTATCTCCGCTTTATAATACAATATAACACTTATAATATGGGACACTATAATACTTTAGTATTTATAATACACTATGGGGCGGTTTACTGGACAGGGACTAGACTAGTCCTAGACTAAAATAAATGTAAGAGCTGTCCAAACTGAAAACAACTTGTACAATATCTTAAAATACATCAGTGCCCTTTGTTTTGCGTCAAAATGCAGACAAATAATGTTTTTAGTAAGGCATTTTTATTAAAACTATTTAAATTTCCTAGTTAAACTAAGACCTAGTCCTGGCTTAAGCTAATCTCTGTCTGGGAAACCATCACATAATAGTAGTTACTGTAGTACTTATAATACACAATAATACTTAAAAAACTGGGACACTATTTTTTATGCATGTGCCATGTGGAAGTGCTGTCTTTATAGAAAATACCAAATGAGATCCTGATGCTGCTCAATATCTCTCGGGATGCGGCCTTTAAAGGTTTTGCCTATGCGGGCAGTAGACAGCACGGCAACACATTAGGTTTAAGAAGAGAGCTTTAGTCAGCTAAATCTATTTAATAATACACTTGTGAAGTGTCCAAATCTTATTATAAAACACGAGAGCTGCCGTGCAAAGTCCAGAATGAGAAGTCAGAGCTGATCTGGAAAAGTAAAGCCTAATCTTTTTATTTTCTCAGTGCATCAGAACATCATTGACTTTGTTTGTGTTATTCTTAAAAAAAAACATCTGTGATGTAACAGCACAGATGTGAAGAAAAGTGACGCTCACACTTTAGATCAGGTGGAACGAGGGCACTTTTGATACTTACAACAAACCGACTGTTCACCTTCTCCAGAATCTGCTTTTCGTTCAGGGCCATAGACTCCCCTTTCCTCTTTTTGATCCGTTTCTTCTCCAGCTTTTTGCAGGCGTACATCTTCCCTGTGGCCCGGACCTGACATGCACAGACCTTGGGCGCAAACAACACAGATGGGGAACTGAGAGGTCCATTCACATAAAACTTTGTTATGTAATGTGAATGCATTTTAAAAATTGAGTTTAAAGAGCAAAAACTAATGGAAAACTCTGTACACAAAGAGATATTTTATAAGACTTTGTGGGCTAAATGAGTAGCCGTGAGATTGCTAATTAATTAGATTTCAGCAGAGTTAAAAATACTTACAAGATTTACAGAGTTGGTACACAAAGTATTTAGATATCTTCTGAAAACAACAAACGTTTCTAAATAATTTCTAGACTAAATTTTACATTTAAAAAAGTGTATAAAGTCAGTTTTGGACTTAGGTGCCCTAACACAGAAAACTAAAGTGATCAAATACATTTTGACTTCAATTTTACTGTTTGTAATAGGAAGTCTACCAAACTAAGTAACACTTTATTTTGATAGAACTTTTTAGTAAAATATTGAAAATATCAGACTACTAACCCTAATCTCTACTAGTTCTTCTAACCCTAACATCCTCTATTCGTTCTACTAGCCCCAACATACTCTTTGTTCTACTAACCCTAACATCCTCTATTTATTCTACTATGCCTAATTTCTACTAGTTCTACTAACACTAACATCCTCTATTCGTTCTACTATGCCTAATCTCCTTTATTTTTTCTAATAACCCCAACCTCTACTCGTTCTACTAACCCTAACATCCTCTATTCGTTTTACTAACACTAACATCCTCTTTTCGTTCTACTATGCCTAATCTCCTTTATTTTTTCTAATAACCCTAACCTCTACTTGTTCTACTAACCCTAACATCCTCTACTCGTTTTACTAACCCTAACCTCTACTAGTTCTACTAACCCTAACATCCTCTATTCGTTTTACTAACACTAACATCCTCTTTTCGTTCTACTAACCCAAATATCCTATATTTGTTCTACCAACCCTAACATCCTCTATTTGTCCTACTATGCCTTAGGGTTGCCGCTGTGACGTAATTTTCCCACCGGTTAATCAGCGCGTCACAAACCCGGTGATACCGGTGTCACCGTGTGGGAGGGGCTTATAAATGCGCATGCAGACGTGCATTTTACTTTCACTTTTGAATTACGCAACTGTTTTAATGCAGTGCTTGTGTACGCTGCGTTAAATTGCGTATGAACTTGCATGCAATGCGAGTGCAACAGTTGGTTTACTTAAGTGCTTGAGTCAATGTGCGCAGGTAATTCTCAAAGAACCAGCCAGTCCCAATCAGAGCAACCGGCTACTTCTCCATAAAGCACTGCTTGAATGATGGGTTTTTTATTTTTCTTGATGATAAACACAACAACAAAACGATCTCGCTTATATTAAACATCATATATGTATATTATAACAAAAACGAGTAAGCACGCGGCTTCTGCCTTCGTCTGGTCAGTCAGCTCGCCTCGCAAACTCTGACAGGAATAAATGAAATCTGACACCTGCTGCTCTGTGACGTGACGCGCATTCAGCTCCGCTGAATTCAGCCACCAGACACATTCAGTTTGCTCTCTCTAACGAAACTAAATGATTAAATTACACGAAAATATCAAAACGACGGTGAAAGACGGTGTCGCGGTGGGCAAGTGATCTAACTGGTGAGAGGCTGAAGCACCGGTTATCACCGTTTCACCGACTATCGCGGCAAGCCTACTATGCCTAATCTCCTCTATTGGTTCTACTAACCCTAACTTCCTCTACTTGTTCTACCAACCCTAACCTCTACTTGTTCTACTAACCCTAACCTCTACTAGTTCTTCTAACCTAACATCCACTATTCATTGCACTAACCTTAACCTTTACTAGTTCTTCTAACCTAACATCCACTATTCATTGCACTAACCTTAACCTTTACTAGTTCTTCTAACCTAACATCCACTATTCATTGCACTAACCCTAACCTCTACTAGTTCTTCTAACCTAACATCCACTACTCAGTGCACTAACCCTATCCTCTACTAGTTATACTAACCCCTACTCATTCTACTAACGCTAACCTCTACTTGTTCTACTAACACTTACCTTTACTAGTTCTACTAACCCTATCATCCTCTATTCATTCTACTATGCCTAACATCCTCTATTCGTTTTACTAAACCTAACATCCTCTTTTCGTTCTACTAACCCAAAGATCCTCTATTTGTTCTACTAACCCAAAATCCTCTATTTGTTCTACCAACCCCTAACATCCTCTATTTGTCCTACTATGCCTAATCACCTATTTTGGTTCTACTAACCCTAACTTCCTCTACTTGTTCTACTAACCCTAACCTCTACTAGTCCTTCTAATCTAACATCCACTATTTATTGCACTAACCCTAACCTCTACTAGTTCTTCTAACCTAACATCCACTATTCAGTGCACTAACCCTAACCTCTACTTAGTTCTACTAACCCTAACCTCTACTAGTTCTTCTAATCTAACATCGACTATTCAGTGCACTAACCCTAACCTCTACTAGTTCTACTAACCCTAAACTCTACTAGTTGGCAAGGCAAGGCAAGGCAAGGCAAGGCAAGGCAAGTTTATTTGTATAGCACATTTCATACACATAGGTCATTCAAAGTGCTTTACACAGAAATGAGAAAACAATATATAAAAAAGAAAAAGAAAATGTAACCTAACATCCACTATTCATTGCACTAACCCTAATCTCTACTAGTTCTTCTAATTTAACATCCACTATTCAGTGCACTAATCCTAACCTCTACTAGTTCTACTAACCCTAACATCCTCTATTCCTTCTACTAACTCTAACATCTTGTTGTACTAACCCCTACTCATTCTACTAACACTAACCTCTACTCATTCTTCAAACCCTAATCTCTACTAGTCTAACTTTAGCCTCTAACCAAGCTTTTTCCAACCCTGTTTCTGGAGGCACATTTTGCATGTCTCCCACAACTGACCCCATTATTTCTCGTGAAATCTCTGCTAAGGATCTGATGAGTGGGTTCAGGTGTGTTTAAATAGAATGAGTTGGAGAATGTGTAGTGTTGGTGCGCCTCCAGGAACAGGGTTGGGAAACACTGCTCTAACTAACCTATACTCTAATGAGAGTTAGTTGACATCAGTGTTGGGAGTAACGCATTACAAAATATAATATATTACAGTAATATATTAGATTTTGCTGTAACGCAGTAATATAACGCATTACTAATAAAATTTTGGTAATATTTTACTCGTTACAATCTTAGTAACGAGCGCGTTACAACAATGCATTTCAAAGTTAGACCGTATTATTTTTATTTTTTTATTTTTGACCAATGCGCGCGACCAGCAACCACACATGAAAAAGCTGCGTTTAAAATAGGCTGCGTCCCAAACCGCATACATCCATACTATATAGTGGGCGAAAAGCACTACTTCTCGTGCTCTTTGCCTACTATATAGTATGGAAGTAGGCGGGTTGGGACGCAGCGTATGTCTGTTTCCACGTGCTGTATGCAACCTGTTTATTTTTACTTTAACTTTGTATTTGAAATTCGATTTGGACGCGGTGCGCGTCAAATATAGACATGTTTCTTAAAGAGCCGAATCTGGGAAGTCCGCGGCTGTATAGCATTGACTAAAGTGGTCGCAATCAGGTCCGGTAGCGCCGCACACGCATAATTTTGCGAATAAGAGCACTAAGTTAAAGCAACAGAAAGTTTCTTTCGGTCTCCAATGCTGCTTGAACTTCAGAAGTAAAGAGACTTTTAGAAATCTTGCCAGTAAAATCCATATCACACCAGCAATGACAAGGTAAGCGTTTGCTATGATTACAGTCCATATACATAATAGATTGCTATGCTATTCCTATGCTATCTACAGTTTTATTACAAACAGCAACCTAAACTACAACATAACATTAGTGAAGACTTAAACATGGTTTATCTAAATAGTACATTTAAACATCACTGTTTAAAGTTTTTACCAGCCTTTGTATGGGAGCCTATATTCATTGTTTGGCAAAAAGCAGTGTTCCTCTGTTTCTCTGTTTTATTAAGCAATTGTATGTTAGCCTACATGTTATCCTTATATTGTACTGAAATGAGCTGTATTCCTTGAGGCCTGATCCTCCAATAGCACTTTTTGATAAGTTGTGTCAACCAAGTGCATGCCAGGTTTGTGCTGTGAATCTGAATTAAAATTGATCACTTAAGAATATAAATGAAAAGAGGTTGCGTGTCTTGCCATGTTATTAAGCTATAGGTTGCATTATAGTGGGCTCTTTTGTGTTTGGTATCTGTACCATAATTTACCAGACTTTTACCAGATCATTTGTCTATGTTTATGATTCTGACCGTGATCGTTACTGTATTTTGCCATAAGTCTTCACTTTGCCTATTCAAAGCTCGAGGGCCAACACATAACTTCTAGATTTATAAGCAGCAACAAACTACATTTTAACATTTTATAATGCCTAGTCATACTTCTGTTCTTTTGATGAAAGTAACTCAAAAGTAACGCAAAAGTAGTGTAACTCATTACAGTTCAGAGACAGTAATATTGCAATGTAACTAATTACTTTCAAATGACAGTAATTTGTAATATATAATGTATTACACTTTGGAAGTAACTTGCCCAACACTGGTTGACATATAGTTGCAAAGTCACTTATAGTCAAGTAGAATGTCTAATGGTATATTGCCTATAGTGGACTATCAAAATAAAGTCTATTTCTTGCAAAGTGTTTTGCTTAAAAGTGTGTTTGTGCTATGTGTGTACAAATATCACTGTAAACAGATAAACATTTTTATTTTTGATATGGTATTTAGAATTTGGCAGTACTTTAGTCAGAACTGGGGGTTGCTTAATTGTCATGAGAATTATGCCACAATGAAGGAAATGTTAATGCTCCTAAAATAAAGTAATTTCTTATGTTTTAGATACATATTGTGGGATTCAGCCAAAAGGGCCTTCAACAGGGCAGCAGCGGGCAAAAATAAAGGCTCTCAATGCCATCAGTTATCTGGTAGAAGATTTGCTTTCTTAATATCTGCCAGCATTGACTATTAGCTCGTTTGATAACATGAAGGATTTATGACTATAAATGTATATGATAATATGAAGGAATTATGACAGCAAAACAAAAATAGGACTGCAGGCATATGAGCCTTGAAACCAACTGATATCTTTTGATTTAGTGCCACTTCTGATTAACAACACCCAGATATGTTTGTACTATAAACAAATCTGTGTCTAAATCATTTTATACTCACCTCACCAAATCCACCCTTTCCCAACACCCTGTATTGACGGAATGTGTTTTTTGTGATCGGCTGTCTGTCAAAGAAAGGACGAGAAGAATTAACAAATGGCATAATAATCGAAAAGGGAACATGAACCATTCTTGTTTACTTACAACAACAATAACTTCTGCTTCAAAAGAATCTTTTGAAACATCATTAAAACATGTATTTATATTATATCAGATGTGTTAGTGTGGCTCAAAATCTGTATCGAATTAAAAGTGTTTGTTCCAGCATATCATATTCTTTGCTGTCTCTGGATGGGAATCGTCTAAGCCCTGCCTTGGACTTTTACTAAGAGGACATTTTTATGACCAAAAATAAATAAACAGGGAGTTCAGAGTTCGCAGCTGTTTCATATAAGCTTTGCTTTAGAAATAAATCATGCCACCCAAAGGAATAATTAAGACTCCTGGCAGTGAAGAAACATTTTTAGCTACTCATTTAACATAGCAGGGCACAGAACTACACAAAATCATTACATTCATACAACATAAAAAACTTGAAATTTGTTAAGCTTATGTTTATACCTTTCCAGCCATTTCCACTGTAAGAAGCGACTGTAGTACATACTATCGAGGTAGTCTGCAAAGGGGGCCACGCTCAGGTAGTCATGAATCAATCTACAAAACAACATTAAGTAAAAGATGCTAGACATTCACTGGACACACAATATTTTACCCTTGCAGCCCAAATGCCATGTGATTTATTATGCACATTTTAGGGCATCTGTAGTAACAGCGCTGGATGAATTATAGGCCAGAGTAGCAAATATATACTTCAGGATAGGGTTTTGTTCAAATCCTAATGAAATTTGAGCAAACTAATGAAATAATGGGTGTTTCCTGTGCATAGGACTCACTTGGTGCACTCCATAAAGAGCTCTTTACATGCCTCCTGCTGCAAGCGCTCTGCACACTTAGTGACCATCTCCTCCGTTACCTCTGGGACGTAGTCTTCTGACTGCACAAATACAGGCAAAAAATAAAAATAATGAAAATACGCTCACATATATGTATACATATATACAACACACAAGTCTTTTAACTTTAAAATTATACTACTCAAAGAGACCTTTTATTAAAAAGAATGAATTATATTTGTGACATGCACTAATGTAAGCAGTCAAAGGATGTGTTTAAGTGTTTACCTTTGGACTGAGGTACTTGTCTAAGAGTTCTTGTCCACATTCCTTCCTCTTCTCATCTGGCGTTACTTCATACTCGGCCTGAAATAACGAACATTAGCTGTAGCCTTTATGATAATCTACATTCATTCTAAAAAAATACACACACATGCTTGTATAATTTTACGAAAAAATTAAGTATTCATATTTATATAAAATATAAATTATATATAAATTAGGGCTGTCAAAATAAAAGCGTTAATAACGCGTTAACGTAAATTCATTTTAACGGCAATAATTTTATTAACACGCGATTAACGCAACCCTCAATTTCTGTTTGACCCACAGCTGGATGAATTGAGACGCAGCATGTGACCGGCGCTGTCTAGATGAGTCGGAGATTTTCATAAAAATAAGAACATTTTCTGTGAGGTGTACCATCCCAAATCCATATAAAGCAAAGATGCGTCTTCTTTCACTTTTTAGTTTTGTTTTTAAACCATTCAGAAATTATAGAAAATAGACTGCAGGACTTTCTTGATGTTAAAATAATTAATTATTAAGAGAGATAAAGTTCGGGATCTGATTGATGTTAAAAGAGTTATTAAGAGTGACAAGACTCAAAAGCGATGTCTGACGCAGACGTCTGAAGCGCATGCACACAAACACGCGAGTGCGTGACCCTATATATATATAGACATAACACAAAATTACAGGTTTAAAAATATCTGTTTTGACAAGAATTCACGCAGGTATGACCTATAATCTGTTATATCTGAAGTGAATGTTTGGTTAACTGTTAAGGAAAAGTATTATATTAAACCCTTGCATTATCTGACCTACAGTAT
Source organism: Misgurnus anguillicaudatus (assembly GCF_027580225.2). NCBI lineage: Eukaryota > Metazoa > Chordata > Actinopteri > Cypriniformes > Cobitidae > Misgurnus > Misgurnus anguillicaudatus. Next base: position 11,461,188 of record NC_073345.2, read on the forward strand.
CTTAAAGTGGTCTGTCTCAATGTCAAAATTAAACAATAAAAGAAAAACATATATGTAACATATATTGATATTGTTTTTGCTCTGCGTTAACAGGTATAGTTCTGTCATGCTTTGTCAGATTCCAACAATTGTTCCAATTGTTTTGAAGTTTTTTAATAGAGAATGCTAAAAACAAGGTCTTCTAAAGGCAAAAACATTTATAAAACTATGGCTGATGGTTCTGTTGAAAATGTAAACAGGCTGTTGTAGACATACATTTGCATATAGCATATATATTATCCAAATCCATGCTGATTAGAGCATTAAAAACTTAAAAAGTGTTACATTTAGGTAAATTTAGAACAGATAAAAACGTGCGATTAATTTGCGATTAATCGCGAGTTAACTCATGAAATCATGCAATTAATCGCGATTAAATATTTTAATCTATTGACAGCCCTAATATAAATATAAAAATTTATATACACACATGTAAATATTTCTTAAATATATACATGCATGTGTGTGTATTTACATATACAGAATTATTAGACACCATACACACACATATATGATGTAAACAACTTTTATTCCGCAAAGGATTAATTGCGTTTAGTTGTTATGCAGCCCTACATCATTTTATAAAAAAAAGTCAATTGCAGTAATTAAAGGGACTTTGCTGCCGTAACATGGCTGCAGGAGGTGCAATGACATTACACACTGCCCGAAAAAAGTCCCCTGCTATTGAAACTATTGTTACTAAGGGGACTATTTTCGGCTGCTGCGTAATATCATTGCGCCTGCTGCAGCCTTGGTACGACAGCAAAGTCCTTGATTTTTTTATTTTTTGTCGGTCTCGATGTCACTACAGAAAAGTCAAGTTTTACTGTAAATAGGAAAAATATCGAAACTCTGGTCATTCTTGAGTGCAATGCTAATGGTCTAATCAGATTCAAAGGATTGTGCTAAGCTATGCTAAAAGTGGTGGCGTCTGGCACCAGACCTGGAGATGGATGGATGGAATGGATTCCAAAAATGGTAAAATTGAATATTTATAGCTGTAAAATTAGATTTTTTTTTTAAAAGTGGAGTGCCTTTAATTATATTTTATAAAATGGTTAGTTCCAGTCCTTGATTCGTCAATAGCTGTGTTATATTTTTGATAAATCACAGCTATGAACTCTGAACCCAATGATTCTGTGTATCACCTTTAGCAACGTAAACATGTGAAACGTTGTGTTACTGTTGACAACCATTCAGGGACTATTTTTTCCAGCGATTTTACTTCATGTAGTTGCATTGATAAATATTTTTGCTTTAATATTTGTATTTGAGGATAGCGCTTGTAAGTCATGGCTGAAGGGGTTGAAGGTGAAGCCCAACTCTGCTTCACGTCAAGCCCAACAACACCCTTCAACCGTGACGTAAGGTAGAAGTATAGTTCAGAGTATTCGCAGAGCTGAATTTTTGTAACCGTGTGTACTTTGTATGCGTAGGTCACAAGTATGCAGTACATAGCCCAGCATTGAATTTTGTCGCAATGCCCATGTGTCGAACATCTGTGTACACAGGTACAAGTTATTCAAGATACAACACAGCCTCTTGTGGCTTATTGCTTGTGTACATTATATATATTATTTTAATACATTGTTTTGGTGTAATATTTATGGTTCATGTTGTGTACTTTACAAACTTCATTACAAATTTTTACAATAAGTAAATAAATCGAATTAAACAATTCAAAAATACACACACAAAAAACCCTGAAACAAAATGTGGACTGACATTCTGAATAAAAAGTGATTTGTTGAAATTGGCTTTTATTATAAAAATTTGGTTTATAATACTTCTATTATAAAAAAGTACAACATACTTTTGTATTAAAAGTAAGGACTACAAGTACGGCAAGCAAACAAACAAAATTTTTTTACAAAGTTAAGTGTTCCTGAAGCTAACTAGATAACTATTTAATAGGGATGTAACGGTATTATAAATTTCGTGGTATTGCGGTAGAAGATTTTCCCGGTACCACCGTGGTCACATGATCGGTAAAACGTTAGGTCTTCCGGGCAACACGTGTAGTTTTTTTCCGGTCAAGTAAAGTGAGTAGGGATGGGCATTTTCCAGTAATTTACTATTCGAATATTTAAGCTCATAAAGAACGAATATTCGAATATTCGTTTATTTAAATTATGTTAATTAAGACATGCGTCTTTTGTATTTTTCATTTTGTCATAATTTCACAGAAGGCTTATAATTAGGAAATATCCACAACAAGCTAAACTTATATTCTGTATGTATATGCATGTATGTATTTTTAAGTTGAAAACATTGTAAATTGTATATATATATTTTAAATTATTCTTAAAAAATATCCTACAGAAAAAAAGGCGTTAAAACCCCATGCGGAGCGAAGTCTGAGTCAGTCAAACCCTTAGTTTCAAGTCGGTCGTTAGTATGAATTCATTACTGTTGGATCTTACATGCATTATATTATACCAAATATTATACAATAACCCCAAATCTAAGCGAAGTTTGAGGACTTGCGAAGTTTAAAGTTTCGGACTTGACAAAGTAGGCTATCATCATTTAAACACCCTTAAACAGACTCCAAATAAGAGCCCGGAGCAAATGAAAAAACGCATCTACATAACCGACTGCTCAGTCAACATATAAATATCTTCTCAGTTTAGTTTGACATGTATTTGTGAATAAAGAAACCATCTTTACCCTACCTGCTTCGGTGAAAGCCCGTTCTTCTGACTAGATACAATGCCGGTGCTGCGGAGAAAACTCTTCCTCGTGTTGCAAGTGATGATGGTTATCGGATAAAAACAACAGACGGATTGAACAAGATTGAATATCTGTATTTAACATTATTTTACAAATAACGTAAGCTGGCTCGATAGATTATTGTTGACTGTGCAAAGATACTAACGTTAGCTTAATTTAACAACATTTCACAAAGACGGAGCTTTGCTTTTAAACAGCCATGTGCAGTTATCCGGTTCATTTTTGAAAGAGCACCGCATATTATAAATGTTCTCCGTTTCATTTCGTTCTCCGTGTCTGTTGCGTTATTAACAAAATAAAGTAGACTTTATAACAGAAAGCTTACAAATCTCTCATGATGTGTTGATGCGGGCGGCGGAGAAGCACGTTTAATAACACGTGATCCCTCACTGAGCCAGTGGCCAAATATGGCGCGGCGCGGCCAAACCCGGAGATAAAAGAAAAAAACTTAAATTCGTCTGCAATCTGCATTGCCAAACAATCAGAAATATATATGAATTAATGTTCATGTATATCTTACATTTAAGTCTGTAAAAGAGTATAGATGAAGTGAAAAAGCATTAAATAAGGTGGCACATTAAAAACAAACAAACATGCGAATAGCATTTTTTAAATTCGAATTATTATTGCCGATCGAATATTCGAATATCCGTGCCCATCCCTAAAAGTGAGTGGAGGGACGCGGGAACTACAATTCCCATAATCCCATGCGTGCTACTCTGACGCCTCTCTACAAGTGGAGCGGCAATGGCGGAAGCAAAAGAAACACGGATTTTAAATCTGATGTGTCGAAAAAGTTCGCGTTCGCTGTGACAAGAAACGAGGAAGGACAAAATGTGATGGACATTCAAAAAACGAGTGAGTAAACCCGTGAATGAGCAGAGTGTGTATGCCGTTTCTCAATTAGAAGGTTGCAGCCTCCTTAGGTGGCATATGCAGGCTGCATCCGTCATTAAACGCCTGGTGTATTTAAGTTAACTGAGTATTACATTCGCAAGTCATAAGCGTGTTACAATAATCTACGATTAAATAAGAATAATAGTCAACTTGAAAAATGTTAATATTTTGAAATAAGACGGTCTTCATTACGTATGCAGCCTACAAATGCGACCCATAGATGCTGCAGACTTCCGATTGGGAAACGCGCCCCTGTATTAAGTGAGCTGACCTCAGCTTTAAGTCCAGCTACAATAAGTAAGCAATTTTCATTTTTTACTGGGTTGTTTTTGTTTTCAGGAATTGACCCATCTTAAAACCCATCATCTTTTCTTGATTCTACAATCACAACCGTTGCTTTCATATGAGTATCAAACATTAGCATTAATATTAATAATAATAAAAACTAGGTCAATTGAGGGAGTCACTCAATTCTTAAAACCTGACTGATTGGGAGTAGTTTAAAGTCGACAAACTAAAATGAAACTTAATTTTTTTGTCCTTTTTATGAAAATTGTAAACACTTAACTACACTTTGTACATTGTAATGTTCAGTCTTGTTTAATAAACACTTATGGGAGTTTTTCCAAGTCTTCATTTGTTTTTTTTTTCTTCCTGCAAATGTTTCAATAATTACCGTACCGTGGGCATCATAACGAAATACTACCGTACCGTGATTTTTTGATACCGCTACATCCCTACTATTTAATAATAATAATAATAATAATAATAATAATAAAACAGAGGTGTCTACTTAAGGTCTATGGTTAAGTTTTTGTGCTCACCCTGAAATAAAATCCTTCAGAAACATAATTTTCTTGAATCTTGTGACCACACCATTTAGGGCAACCCGGATGCCATTTTTGATTTACAAACCACACCAGAGAGAAATCATAACAAACTCTTACATTTCTTTCAGACATTTACCATCCTTTAAAAGCTTTCTCACCAAAAATTGATCTCATTTAATGCTACTGACAGAGCGTTCGATTACAACGGCACACTAATAAACTAATATGACGGATGTCTATGAGAAGACTGCGTGTCAAGAAATTTTAAGCATTTCAAATAACACACTCAGTTTATCTTCAAAACATACATATAGCAAAAAGTCAATTACAAGTTGTCAACTAAAGCAGAAAAATATCAAACAACTGCTGGTTTGTCTTTAGCGTGGGTGTGCACAAGTACATGTAAGATCAAATGCACGATGAGATGTTTATGTTGTAGCTTGCAGAGTTAGCGGTAGTCTGCATTCCAAATCTAAAAACGGCTTGTCACATCAAAATATTTACTAAAGAAAACACCCAAGGGATGATTTTCCATTAAAACAGAATTTTAGAGATCTCAAATCAGGATCTGATCAACTCAACTATAATTTTACCTCTGAACTCAAGATTTGTATTTTACGCAAACATAAACAAACATGCTCACACCTACTCTAACAACCAGATCGGGTGTGGACAAGAAATTCAGGCATTTCTTCTATAAGCTTAACCTGCCGGTGGGCATTGGCTGTGATGGAAACAGAGGTGCAGATGTGACGCCAGCATTTGGGTCGCCCAACATCTGAAATGGGTGGATACTTGAAAACAGAAAGCACTGCGGGTGCATGGTTGGTGTTTTCATGAACTCGTGCTACTGGTAAAAGCTGACTCACTGTCTGCTGTCTACATGGTTGGGTACCTTTGTAGGCAGCATCCTAATTAAAGCACACTACACACCGCAGACAGTAACTCTGCTAACGCTTACAAGAGCTATGTAGCACGAGAGATCTGAACGCGGTTGATTTGACAGTCTGACACTTCCCATACTGATAAGCTAACAAACAATACTCAAAGCTCTAAAGGAACACAGCTGAACTCTGTTCCCCTGACCTTAGGACACCCAATGATTTTTGGACAAATAAAATGTTGTCTTATTTAAGTCTACTTTGTATGTCTGCATCAACTGTACGCCATAGCCTACGCATAGACACGTACCCTACGCTTTAGACTGCCGCCCATATATCAAAAAATGTAACAATGTGTCAGCTCTATGCAAATCAAAAGCATTGTGATTGGTCTGCTAGAACCCCTCCTGTATGGTAAAAAAACCTTTAATATACATGCTATAAGGCTTTATGCAATAAAGGGTCGCTCACATTATAGAGAATAACTAGGAACGATATAGCTATAGATGGTTTCATCGGACGCACATGGGGTGACCCGATTACGCATCTGGTCAGAACTTTAATTCCGGTTTCAGGTTTTTTTTAATGATCTGACTAGTTGCTAAATTGAACAGTTGAAAATACCTCGTCGAAAATAATACGTGTCCTCGCGTGGAGCGATGCAAATGACGCGATATGGGCGACGCGTTTGTGCTATTCGCCTCAAACGCGTCTTTGCCCAAGTTGAAAATATTGAACTCAAGCGAAAAATTTGCATGACACGAAGTTAAATCCAACGAGTAATCTAGAGTGAGTAACGGGATGCCCCGCATTTTGTGTACGTAGCATTAGCGGAGTTTACTGGAAGTTACGCGTTGACCCACGAAAGCCGCTTGTTTATGTTGTTACTGCTGAAACTATCTATAAAAGCCTATGAGCTATAAAAGACTCCCTAAAATGCAGCATAAAATCACCTTAGGTATTTAGCGGTGTTGCAGTTGCACTGAAATTAATTAAAACGTAATGTTTTTATTCTACTACATTGAGTACAACGATGATAGATTACAAAAACTAAAATCACTAAACATCTGCAGGTTATATCTGCTTTAAATGCAACAGGAACAGCATATTTACACGTTCAATGAAATGTAAACAATTGCAAAAGTATTTTACGAATTTGGAATCTGCAATATTAGTAAATGCCATTAAAGGTAAATAATTTGCACGAATAGTGTGCGAATTAATATAATGTTGTTGTTATCATTCAGTTGTGTGGAGGCTAATATGGTTATCATTATAGTTAACGTTAATGCTATCAATAGTGTTAACACTGATGTTCGACTTCATGTCACCACCACCACCAAGCTTACATCAACTTTTAAGCATTATTATAAAGTTTACTGATAAGCTTCGACTCTGTGAATGAATCTCTATCCACATTTTTTGGGAACTGTGCCAGTGTGCATTATTTTGTAGATTTTATGAGTGATGACAGGTTCAATGTTCCTGAAGAAGCCTGAAGTCTCATGCAGCGACTTGTTAAGGCATGTAAAAGCTTTAAATATAAATCACAAGTGAGGTATTTCTGGTGTGTTTTGTGTCATAAAATTAAATGTGAAAATATCTTGACCTTGTGTCAACCACACTCTCAGAAAATATGCACAAATGTCGTCACTGGGGCATTACCCTTTAAAAAGGTCCTAATATATACAAATATATAACATGCATACATTTGGTACCAATATGCACCTCTGAGGTACTAATATGCTTTTGGGTGTACTTTTGGAAAGGGTACTACCCCGTTGACAGCTTTTTGTCTAAGGGACCTTATTTCATGCAAATATCAAAAAATAAAATAAAAATAAATTTACCGAACGTGGTAAAATGTTAACTCAATTACAGGTCTTGACCTATAAAATCATGACATCATGACTGTAGCTCTCTATTAAGTGGGTACTAGCTGAGTTTCCATTACAAATATCACAAAACGTATGCGATTTTTTTAATGCGATTTATGTCGATAAGGCATTTCCGCTTAGCCTGGTCCAACCAGACTCTCGTACATTCATTTCATTTGTACAGAGAGTCTGGCCACGCTACATTGCAAAGCGTTATTTACGTTAAGGAGGGTCATCTGTTGAAGTTGAAAACTATTGGATCTGCCGCTAACGTGTGGTCGTGATGTATATCATGCGCCGAAACCGGCCAGAAACAACAAGTCCGAATGATCAGACCAACAAAACTTAGCACACATTCTTCTTTCTCCGACTTTAACTTCTGTATATTCCGCAGTTTTGCAACAACGGACCGAATAGCTTTTCTCACGTCTTTCTCCGCTGCTATTACTGAACTACAACTTAAACTGACCCACGACCTCAACGTCATCGTTCTTAGCCACCCCCCTCTGTTCGCTGATTGGACCTGCAGATTTTTGCAGGAGAAAACGAAACTCTACACAGCAGTCCCAGACGTTGTACTGAAGCGAAATGAAAATTAAGCGGAAGCATGTAGGAGGGCGGAGCCAGGCTAATTTCCGCTAACCGTTGATATGCAACTAAAAGATATACGCAACTAAAAGTTTTTCCTCTTGCGATAAGTCATCCCAAACATTACGTCGACTGATGATGGTAGGTTAACTAATATCACATCCACCGCGCTAGCCATTATTTTTAACCAAACTAGCTAAGTTTTGTAGGAGACGTAGGAGCATTAGCCAAACATTAATGCCAAGGAAAAAAACTTTATACTTAGAGCCGCAACGTATGAGGTGTTTCTTAGAGGTAATAGTACAAAGTGTGTCATCTTCGATTATGTGACTTACGTACATCAGGTCACTCGAAAATTTTATTTTTATTCCAGTTTTTTTTTGTGCAAAATACAACTTTTCCGAAAATTGCCTAAAAAAACACCTCATGCGAGCGCAAAAACGTTTTTTGCCATGGCCATATTTTCAATTCGCAATGTAATTTTGCGCAATTTCAAGGGTAATGGAAACGCAGCTACTCACTATTTCGCTCCAATAGGTAACTTAATATAAACTGATATTAAATTAATATTTGCATACTACACAAATTATAAAAACATTTATACTTCCCTGGCATTTTAAATGTAAAAATTGTAAATATGTTTTCTTTTAAATAATTTTTTGAGAAACATAAAGAGAAAAATCAAGCATTTTTTTAAATTAAATTTTGTAACCCGTTTCTCACCACAACATCCAAGAATTTGACGCAGCGTCTCAACTCCGGCCTGGTATCACAGAACTGTCTGAAGAGCAAGCGTCCGATTGGCTGCTTCTCACAAAGGCTGTTGTAGTCTTTCTCTGTGGAAACAGACCAGTAAGAGACTAAGAGCTTTGAAAAAAAAAAATAGCAGACAACACACAATGAAAACGAGTAAATATCATTTGAGCCAATCGATGAACACAATAAAAATCAATAGCACTTTTCTCTCTCCTCCTCTGTAAAGGAAACCTAAGAGACCAAACCATTAGTAGACCACAACAAAATGGATTATAACATCCACAACATCCTTAAAATATTGAAGACACACCCCAAGATTGGTAAAGCACGTTTAAGCCACATCCATGGCCTGTGAGCGACACTCACACCTAAACTGAAGTAGCTCAACTGATGCTGAGAGCAATGCTATGGGAACACACATACTGATAAAAAAAGGTGTAGCTTTAATGCGCTGTAAGTCACTTTGGATAAAAGCGTCTGCAAACTACATTCATGTAAATGTAGAGCATTACTTCACCGATATGAGTCTAGCAACAGCCAGGATGTAATGCTGGCCATTATGCATCCCTTTTAAGGAGGTGAGGAGTTGTTTCAAATACAATTTTATCCCATAGTGGAGAAGCAGAGCTGCTATAGTGGAAAAGCAGACCCCATGCATAGGTCAATAGTAAAATCATGAGCGTTAAAAATCATTCTCTACAACCTCACGGTCACACAGCCAGCGAGACGGCTTTAAACCACATGGATGTGATTTAACAGCTGTTCTGCATGATGTTTTTGGCCACAAACCTGACGCAGTGGTTGAAGTGTATCCACCAGTATGGGTTGGATGTAAGCAGAGTGAAAAGTGACCACTGAGATTTGCATCTGCTGCTCAGGTATATGCAAAGAGAGAGTAGGATTTAAGCAGTTGCAAATGGGAGCGTGTAGGAGGTTGGTATTGATAGCAATACTGCATAAATACACAAAAAGCTTACAGCTATACGCAGCTGCCGGCACAGAACGCAAAGCCGTACTGCAAAGTGCAGATAAGCATCAGATTTGCTGCTGTTGATGCATACTTGGTTTTAATTGAGATTTAGTACATTGCAAGAGAAATATTTGTTTGCTTTTGTTTTACTGTGCATTTTTTAAGATGTTGTGCTTTTCTTAGTGGGAAAACAGGTGTTCCCATTAGGCTTTCTTAACAAATAGATGACATAAAAATGCACACATTGTCTTATCCTTTTGTTTTCCCAAAAACACATTTACATGCAATGCATACATTTTTATTTTTGGTGGAGTTATTTTTAATAAGGCAAAATTTCCTTTTTGAGTCACTTACCCTTTGTAATATACTAAATAGCCTACAGTTTTTCCTCATAATGGTCCGGCTACAACCTTAAAGATTCCAGTATTTCAATTTTGTAGGTGTGGGATGCTGATGTGCACTTAATGATGTTGCTTCAATTTTTCTATGCTTTTTACAAATTTCTTATGTAATGTATTTATGTATTTTTTTCTTTTTTTAAAGGGACACTCCACTTTTTTTGAAAATAGGCTCATTTTCCAGCTCCCCTAGAGCTAAACATTTGCTTTTTTACTGTTTTGGTATGCATTCAGCCGATCTCCGGGTCTGGCGCTACGACTTTTAGCATAGCTTAGCATAATCCATTGCATCTGATTAGACCATTAGCATCGCAAGTAAAAAATAACCAAAGAGTTTTGATATTTTTCCTATTTAAAACCTGACCCTTCTGTAGTTACATTGTGTACTAAGACCAACAGAAAATGATATTGATGCAATGATATTATGCAGTGCCCAAAAATAGTCCCCTGCTATTGAAAGATACTAAGGGGACTATTTTCGGGCACTGCGTAATATCACTAAGCCTGCTGCAGCCATGTTTCGGCAGCAAAGTCCTTGATTATTACTCCAGAATGAGAGTATAGTTCCTAACCATATCTGCCTAGAAAATCGCAACTTTTAATTTTCCGTCGGCCTTAGTACACGATGTAACTACAGAAGAGTAGTTACAGGGCATATTTTCAAAAAAAAGTGGAGTGTCCCTTTAAAGTCCATATAAAGTCTGACATTACATTCTTAAAACAAACAGTGCTAAATAGCACTATAAGTGATTCACTGGCTCGTAATCATGAGGGAACCATTTTAAGTGCCATATAATATCTATGTAGCACCTGTGTAGAACCATATTGTGCTCTGTAGAACCATAAGTGGTGCAATATCACCCCGTATGGTTCTTCATAGGTGCTATATTGCACCAAAAATGGTCCCCCTATGATTACGAGCTTTTAGTGCTATTAAGCGCCAATTTTTTTAGAGTGATAACAAACACCCAAATTTAAGTGATTAAAAATGGCAAGTAAATAAAGTTATCAAAATTTTGGAAAAACAGGCAAGTTTATCTACCCTAAAACACTGGGGGTGTCTCAACTCAACTATCTCAACGTTCTCAACTTCCGCTACAACCTGAATGGATGCTTGTGATTGTGTTAGGGGCGGAGCCCATGCTCTTCTATGGCTCCATTGCGTCATCAAGCCACCATTTTAGCCCAACCCAAATAATCCTGAACACAGAAATGTGGAAAAACCGTTTAATGGTATAACTCCACAATTCAGTACTGCATAGTTTACAGTCTTTGTAACGTGTTTCAGTAATAAATTTCTAATATTTATAAAGTGTTTAGAAACAATTCCCTGAAATAACTTTACACGACTATGACATGTAAGATGGAAAGGCATGTCTATGTTTACATGATGCCTGTTATTTATCATATTAATTGGATAAATGTCCGATAGTCATAGAAAAAGTACATACTATTGTATTAACTACATCAATTTTAGATTAGGGCAATAAAATTTGCAATAATACTATATAATCTATTCTATATACTATATATTTAATACTTTTTCCATTTTCTGAGGTTTCTTTGCATTGTCTCTCATGCAAAGCTGCTTTGAAAAAAATCCAACTTTGTAAAAAAGCGCTATACAAATACATTTGACTTGACTGCCGAACAACACAACAGTACTGTCTTCCCATCTGGACAATCACGAAACAAGCACACGCTTTATACTGGTATAAGCTCACCATTCAATAACTGTACGTTGCATCATAAGGCACTAAGGGTTAAGAAAGCAGTTCATCACATTTGAAAGTGCAGTGCATGATTTTTTTTCTGCGGTTTACATCAACGGCTTCCTGACTGACTAACTACCCAGGAGTTTCTGTAATGAGTTTCAAACCCTCTCAGCTGTTGCCTCAGGGAAAAGAAAGAAAGATTATAGATATGTTGTAAATAATTCATCCTGAAACAGGGACGCTTTGTCTCCCCCCACCCTACCCTTAAGGGGTGGTCTTCAACCACACAACACTATGAAACAGCAAAACCAAACTTGTTTGACCCCTGGAGGATTTAATGGAAATGATTAAATTAGCAGCAACACAGTTTCATTCATGCAGTCACAAGGCTTCTTCGAGTGATCTGAAAATAAATACCGTTGCGCCTTTGGAGAAGCACCTTGTTTGTCACATTGATACTCTCAGAAGTCCCAATTTTGGAATGGCAACCGTGTGCTCACTGTCTCTCTGTTTTTTTTATCTAGCTTTTTTATACCAGTCTATACATATGGTATACTTTGTGACCCTCTCTGTGAAATCCAGTGTAAAGTTTCATAATTTAATGCTGAGATTAGGAACTTCAAAGTTTAATTTCACATTGATTTCAATCTTTCTCTCAGTCAATATTACAGATATCAAGGTTATATTTTTACAGACTGATATTTGCGTTATATAGTGTAGTAAATCACAAACATTTCTTTAGCTGGGTTTTCACATATATCTTTGTGCCTCCACCCTGTAAACACAAACTTTGATTGTATGCTTTGAATGTCAGTCAGGTTCTTCCTGTCTAAATGGGCGGTTCTTGGCCTGTTCAAGCTGCAAAAAGCACCAGAACTTTTGTCACAGACAAAGGTCTGGCTACGGGAGTCTACATTCAAAAGGCTTGCATGACCTGGTAGAAACTGGACAGACGAGTGAGAAGATGAAAGAGAAACCGTTGTAAAGTTTTACTTTGATAATAAAACATCAACTACAATATACAGTTTCCCTTATAGTAATGCCATTTACTTTTTTTGCACTTCTCTAAAGCCTAAATAATCCTGCAGTATGGCAGATCTGCCGCTGCTTGGAAGTTCATGTCAGCTACAATATTTACTGTAAACTGAGTGCACACTTAACAATTTTGCCATGTTTGCCATTTGTCCAGAACAAAACCACAGGCCATAAAAGAACTTGTTTGACGTAAAACAAAATCAGCCAGGATAGAAAGTTAAAACGTCTATGTTATACTGGTCTGTCAATAAGATAGGGCTATCATAATGGTACTTTCACTTTACGACTTTAGTAAATCAGAATATCATTAAGGATATCTGTTAGGATGGGTCCATAAAAGAACGCATCCTCGAAAGAGAGTACTCGCAATTCGTAACATGGCTGCAGGAGGCGGAATGATATTACGCAGCCCCTGAAAATAGTACCCTTGATTACTTTTAATAGCAGGGGACTATTTTCGGGCACTGCGTAATATCATTGCACCTCCTGCAGTCATGTTACAGCAGCAAAGTCCTTGATTATTACGCCAAAATTATAGTATAGTTGCTAGCCATATCTGCCTAGAAAATCGCAACTTTTAATTTTCAGTCGGTCTTAGTACACAATGTAACTACAGAAGAGTCACGTTTTAAATAGGAAAAACATTGAAACTCTTTGGTTATTTTTGAGCGTGATGCTAATGGTCTAATCAGATTCAATGGATTGTGCTAAGCTATGCTAAAAAAAGTGGTACCGCCAGATCAGCTGAATGGATTCCAAAACGGTAAAAATCAAATGCGCACCATAAAAACAATCACAGCTTCAAAAACACAGGAAAAACGAGACGTTTAAAGTTTTGACAGTTTCCGTACCTGGTATCAGCTGATCACGATAACAGGAAATCGGTACTCTGTATTGGCTGCAAAATTCCTATTTGGAGCATACCTAATAAGCCAAATGATATTCAGTTCAAACTGCCTACTGAGTATGAGTAGATCAATCAGCTCTTTAACACTCGTACGTGCATGTCCAGTGTGCATGAATGGTCATGTTTCAAGAATTTTCTTTCATGTGGAATGTGAAAGTTTTTTTTAAGCAGTGAAAATGCCAATATAGATGAGAATCCCAGTGATAAACCAAAAGCGCGCTAGTATAGACGTAGCCAAAAGGACCAGTTTACAGGAATAGTTCAGCCCAATATAAATATTCATGAAAACTCATCTATGTTACCCCAGATGTACTGTATATGCATCCATGTAACAAACAATTTAATAGTAAACATTAAACTAAAAATTATTACCCACAGAGTCATTTGCTTTTAATTAATGATTGAAGGATGTGCTTTTTTCTTGGAGCTTTGCCATATTAAAACCATATAAGATAACATGACAGCACTGAATATCTCAATTATTTATTTGTGTTCAAAAAGTCATATACAGAGATGCCATGTTGAAGAGAAAATGTTCATATTTGGTCAAAAACTATTCCTTTTAGGGTCAAATCTAATGAATATTTTTGCTTTTGAGAAAATTGGGTTAAAAATAAAATAGTTTAAGAAAAACGTATACTTCATCTATTCCTTTAAATAAAACAGGGCTTCAGGGTGGAGCTTCTTTGTTGGTTCAAAAAAGGTTAACATCATCTTTAAAATCCTCCAAAAGCCCTGGCTCATTAGACATTTGTCATTGTTTAGCTAGTGGAGATAATTATGTGATAACAGTCAAATATCAACCAGGAAAACATACGGTCAATGTCATAAACCTGAATTGATGGCCCATTAACGATTGAAGCCATATAAACTTAAGCCACTGAACTAACATGGAAACCACAGCACCATTATAATAAAATACTGTATGTGCTTTGGCATGGATGCATGCTGTAGCGAGAAATGTTTGTTTTTGTCAGATGTAGAAGATCAGCTATCCTTCCTGTATGTCAGAAGATAACTGTGTGCAAAGAAGACGTTTGGTTGCTTTGGGCATGTTGTTATTTGCATTGGAGGTTTTTTGGTTCCTTGCATTTCAACACGGAAGCTGATGACTTCCTGAGCTGCCAGCTTAACAGTCTTTCCTTAAAACGGAGAAAAACAGCTTTTTGCTGACAATAAAACGCGTTTCTAAACAAACGTGACCTTTGATGACAGCCAATGCAGACAATTCCCTCAGGGTCCGTTATCACTGTTTGACACAAAAAAAAACTCTCAAGGCTTTCCCTCGTGGCCTTTCTGAAGAGAATAATGATGAATTTCAAGCACAACAAGTAGGCAAGATTGAACAAGCTTGGAAATTTCACCTGGGTCCTCTAAACTTTGGATTTAGTCATTTAACTGTTTATTGGGTTGTTTTGACACTTGACTATGAGCGGACGTCGTACACTTTTACTGTACCTTGTTCACACTGTCAGCCCATATCAGATTTTGGTGCATATCAGATTTGACAGACTCACTGTTCATATTGTGTATCACAACTGTGCTGCGGCCCCCCCCGCCCCCTCCCCTTGGGGGCGCCACTGCCGATCTGCCTTCCTCACGGTTTTTATTGAAATGACGTCGCACTGGCACGAAAGTCTGCCTCGACGTTTGACTTTGTAGAAACTATATTCCCCAATAAATGGATTTCCTAAACACCCCTATCATTTCGTCAGAAATGGACTCTTCCAAAGTTCGCCCTGGGGTTGCGTTACGGGACATCATGACGTAACCAAAAAGCTACACAAATGCAATCAGAGTGGTCAGATGGCAACGGATTTCAAACCACTTCTGGATGTACCTTGAAATGGATTTCATTAAGTTTTTGGCCATTCACACATTTTAAATGTGATTGGATTCCAATCTGATATGCGACAAAATCGGATTCGGACTGACAGTGTGAACAAGGTCTTTGTATCTCAGAAATCACTTAGAGGCACATTGTCACACTGCGAGACAAAGTTGAAATATGTAGAGGGATAGATTTGTCCTTGAGGAACGTTATTGCTGACAAAGTGGAGAAAAATCCAACCCACTGATCTTCAGCTTCCCTGGAAGCAATACTGGAGCGAGATATGACGTCATCATAATACATCACGATGAAGAGAGGTATTATCAAATCAAGCTAAAAATGAAAGAGGACTACCCCAGGAGGATCTAAAATAATCAGAGATGCCCAAAAGCTGTTGTTTATGTCTCGAGTTCCTCCGGATGTCCATTTTAGCACATTCAATGTTTATATTGTTTGAGCCTCAGTTTGCGGTTCCTTATACCAGACACCTAAGGCGAAGGACTCGGTGTGATTCTCACAACACTTGAGAATAAGTTGTTAAGTACCACAGCTATATAGAAGCATCAATTTTCTTACAAAACACTACTGTGTTTAGATTAAACTCAACTCAAGAACATACAAACTACAAAGGGTGCCGTGCTTGTGGTTTTTTTAAAACCAAAAAGCATGCGGAAAGGTCCGAGACATTGGGAAACAGGAAGTGTGTGAGTGAGGCACGTGTGTTGAAGGGTATGCTAACCCGTCGCTTTGCACATGGGCACAAACACACCCCAAATGTTTTACTTCCTGCCAAACGTACATTGATTATATTCGTAGGAACTGCTGCTTTGAATGCAAACGAGGAAAATTTATAAGCAAAAAAAGTGAACTAAGTCAACCAAGGACGACGACGACAATGTTTTTGAGTTATGAGCTTTGGTTACGTCAGGATCAGGCTAAATAATGAGTTGATGGGAAACAAAAGAAGCTTTTCTTCGCCATCACACGGAGTAGACTGATAGGCGACTTGTAGATGATTCCCATCTAAACCACAACTCGTTTTATGATTCTGGTTACATGAGGACAAATTAGGCTCCAACTCAGGAAATTGTATGATTCAATTTGAATTAACAGGGACTTTTGATGGCCCTAACAAACCCTCGGTAGAAAACGATTACGAAAACAATCTGCAAAATTCCTGAATTAAATAAAAATATTTAATTAAATACTCTTATTAAAGGAGAGTCCTGTACCAATGCGAACCAGAATATCATAAAAAAATCTTGTGAATGTGGGCTTTTGACTGCGGTCAATAAACAATTAGTGTTTAACCCGTGACCATCAATAAATGTAAATGTGGTGGTTTATGTTATCCTGAACAGTGCACTTATTACAGATATACTGTAATTTTAGATATATTCTAAAAAAAATGTAACATTCTAAAAAACTATTAAATGCAAGTAATGCAGCAACACCAGAGATAAAATAAAGAACGATCACGGGCAGTGCATCTCGCAGAACTTGTGTTGTTGTGTTGTCGTTTTGAATATTTGCACGCTGCTGTCACAATCGTGCACTGCTTTATGGGCCGTGATAACGGCTGCAGCGAGAGTGAAATCTAAGTGCTAAAAGCACAGATAGGGAAGGTGGAGCGGCATTTATTTTTAGATCATTTTCAGACGTTTCTTTCTTTCGGGCAGAAAAGTGAGAATGCAGTTTTCGTCCAAAAATGTTTAGTGGACAAAATTTTGGTCTATCCCTAATATAAGTCCTTAAGCTTTCTTGTAGCTTAATTGCTAGAGGAAGCAAGGGCATAAGCAATGGCAAGGTCATGGGTTTGATTACTAGGGAATGGAATAAAATAAATCAAACAATATTATGCAAAAAAAAAATCAATATTACTTAAAGGGGACATATAATGAAAATCTGACTTTTTCCATGTTTAAGTGCTATAATTGAGTCCACAGTGTTTCTATCAGTGTAGAAAAAGTGAAAAAGAGCAATCCAGTAATTTAGTTTTGGTAAACCATTCTCTGCAAGCATGTGAAAAAATAGGTCAATGAAATTTGTCTCCCCTTGTGATGTCAGAAGGGGAAAATACCGCCCCTTAATCTGCACTATCCAACCACGGCACTGCCATTTAGTGCAGAGAACAGCTAATTTGCATTTTAAAGGACACACCTAAAAACAGCACATTTTTGTGCACACCTACAAATCGCAAATTTTAACATGCTATAATAAAATACTGTATCTGTGGGGTATTTTGAGCTAGAACACATATGTACTCAGGGAACACCAAAGATTTATTTGACATCTTAAAAAAGTCTGTAAACACAGAGTTTTTTTGTGATTGTTGCGGGCAAAAATCCTTGATCTTGCGGCACGTTTTCTTAGAAATGCGACAGAATATGCAGGATATTTATGCAATTTTATGCAATGAAATTGCGGGAACTTACAAAAACTGCGTAAACTTGCAAAAACGGTTTGCAGCTTTTCATTGATGTTCACATCGCGTAATTACGTCACTTCCTAACATTCCCATGACAACAGGGGACATGGCTGCGCATGTGTAAAGTAAATGCAACTTTTTTCAACTTTCTGCTAAGACATATAAGACTTTTTGCTACGAAAATGCGAGAATTATGATATCATGCATGCCCCGCATATTTTGCAAGCAGAAATCTGCAATGTATGCTGCGAAAGTGCGGCACATTTAAAAAATGCGGCCCCGCATAAATATGCGGACTTTGGCTGATTATGCATTGAATCATGCGATCTCATAAATCACGTTTTTTTGAAGGGACTGTTTTATGGTAATTTTAAGTGAATTTTTGTAATTTTGTTATTCCCTTTTAAATTTTATTTAAAGAGCACCAATGGTCCGATTCATGATTTTACCTTTCCTTTAGTGTGTAAGTATGTATTAGTTCATGTTAACGATATGCAAAAGGTACAAACCGCAAAGTAAACAATGACGCAATTATCATCTCCAACGTAAATCTCTTTTCTTGGACTTCAACAAACACATGAATTGTAGGCAACAGTTTACTTCCTGGGATTGATGATGTAGACAAGACAGACATTATCATAATTCCACCTGTTTGGACTCACAGCCTGTAAGTTAACTCCTGTTAGCATTGTATTGTGACCGAATCTTTCAAACATTGTAAGGAGCATCACATTTCCGGCTGACGTCAGCGGTATTCAAGCCAATCACAGCATACAGATTAGCTGGCCAATCAGGGACACAGAGCTTTTCAAATCTGTGCGTTTCAGGAAGAGAGTGAAATCTGGAGCTATAAAAATGTACGGTGTGTAGAAAATAATGTGTTTTTAAAAATAAACCACACAAACACATTGTATTATACCAAATACACAAAATAGAGTCATTTTTTAGCAATGAAATAGGTGCTCTTTAAATGTTACGGTTTAGGTTTACTTTTTTTTGTTTTTATTTGGTTACAGTTATTTAGTAAATATTATTTTACGCTTCATATTTTATTTAATTTCAAATTTCACTGGCACTGCACAACCTACAGATCAAAACATCAACAGTCAGGAAGTTAGAAGTGATTGTGTAACACCTCAAGTTTCTTTCACAACCAATCAGCAGCAACATTATTCTATTCATCGAACTTATAAACATCAAAATGACAGAATATCAATAACATGCCTTGAACAAGCATTACAACTTTAGTTTGTTGTAAGCACTAGATTTGTTTTTAACTATGTTTTTTTCTATCAAAAAAGATTGACAGAGCGGGGAGGTACAGGGTCTGAGGGCGGGTGAGCGTGCACAGACGTTGCAACAGTGGATTTGGTAAGAACAACTATGTGATTTCTAAAGGAAACTGATTCAGCAAAACACTCACTAGCTATAGTGCACACAACATTACAACACTTAACATAGTTTAATTTCACACGATGCATACCAAATTGATCCAAATTTCTTTGTTTTTGTCGTCATAGACACTTTTTGCAACTTTTCTTTAGAAGGTTAAGTGAACAACATCGAAAAATAACTTCCTCTTTCTGGGCTCAGCCACAGTTTCCTCTCCTTTATAACAGCCACACTCTCACCATGTGCTGCTTTGTTGCTGACAGTGGCATAAAACTCTGTGGCCAACCTACATTTTCGAGCCTATCTTTATTTATGATAACTGCAAGTGTGACCCTAATTCAGAAATAAAATCCAGATGAATCCTTCAAAGGAACGATGTGTGCAGCTACTGTATGTGTGTGTGTGCTTTGCATAGGTGTGAGATTGATTGCCAAAACAATGACGAAAGAAACCTGTTCCAAACAATTATACACCAAATATGCAAATGACTGCATTTGCAAGTAACGCCATAATTATCTGAACGATTAATGTAAAACCACAACAACCAGATTTTGTAAGGTGTGTCAAGAGCCAAGCTTTAAGTCTCTCTGTTATTATAATCTTTAGATAGGACTCAGGTACCAATTTTAATGCATGTCAAAGGGATTTTTGGCTTTGAAGTGTAATTGCACATCTCTTGAAGCCACATGATTTCAGGTGTCAGTCATGTTAATATAACATGTGATGTAGGACAAACAAAAAAACAACACTTCTTCACATTTCAGCAATGAATGCACTTGTGAGGCAAAAGTGTTGGGTCACTCTTTCTTCATTAATATTTCTTCAAAAGAAATGAATGACACAAATGTGGATTATGTTGTAACAAAAAAAACCCTAAATAGATCAAAACTATATTATATTTTAACATCAGTGTAGTCGTCCTTTGTCTAGAATTTGTTAAAATGTTTGCATTTTATCAGTCAGTTTTTAAAGCATATTCAGGTAAAACAGTTTTAAAGGGCACATTTTTACAAGATGTAATACAAGTTGTAGGTGTGCCTAGAATGTGTCAGTGAAGTTTCAGCTCAAAATACCCCACAGAACATTTGTCATGACATGTTTTCAAATAAGTCTGTTTTCATGTGTGAACCTTTAAAATGCAAATGCGCCAATGCCCTCATTCACCGGAGGGCAAAGCAGCTGCACTGAGATAGCGGCAAATTTCAGAAGGACTTGCCGAGATGAGGCTGCCCTCGTCGGTGTACACGCCGCTGACCACCCGCTGATTCACCGGAACTCACATATCCAAAAGGAAATTTTAATATAGGCACTATCTTTACTAACTGACCACATATTTGACGTTTATTCATCTATATTTAAGACCTGAACAGCTCTTAAAACTACACAGAAAAAGTAATATTTCGAATATTGTGCAAGCTTTAAAGGAACATTCCACTTTTTTGAAATTAGGCTCATTTTCCAGCTCCCCTAGAGTTAAACATTTGAGTTTTACCGTTTTGGAATCCATTAAGTCGATCTTCGGGTCTGGCGGTACCACTTTTAGCATAGCTAAGCATAATCCATTGAATCTGATTAGACCATTAGCATCGCACTAAAATATGAGACTTTCAATATTTTTCCTATTAAAACTTAGTTATTAGTTACATCGTGTACTAAGACCTACAGAAAATTAAAAAAGTTGTGATTTTCTAGGCAGATATGGCTAGGGCTGCTCGATTATGGGAAAAATCATAATCCCGATTGTTTTGATAAAAATCTTAATCTCGATTATTTAACACGATTACTTAAATGACTGTAAAAACATGCATTTATACATGGGCTTGACATTAACTTTTTTGCTCACCAGCCAAAGTGGCTAGTTGTTTTCCAAAGTTACTAGCCACTCAGCATTTTCACAGGCCACAATTTTGTTGCTGGTAAAATAAATTTTATATGATTAAACTTGACTTTGGCATCCTAAAATGACTTTAATTTGAGCAAATTTACTTGGTTTAGCTAAATTAGATGCAGATTGAATTTCAAATGCAGTCTGACCACCCAAATTAGGACAACATTAGCTGGTATATACCAGGTATATCAGTATAGATCATATCATATATTTAGGTGCATAAAAACAGTCTAGTAAGGCATAAATAGATTTACATTGAATGAATATATTAAAAGTGGAGCAGGGGTGTAGAAGATTAACTGAAAAAATATACAGTAAACCCCTCGACAACCACTTTAAATATTTATTAACAGCAGCAGTCAAGAAATGTACATGAATTTTACTTTCAACTTGTTTATGCAGATTGTATTTTATATGCTTGATCATGTTTCTGTTAAAAGTGATTTAAGACTTTTAATGACAACTGTCGAGAGGGCATTATTGTTGCCCAAAGTAGCTTACATTAAAATGATGCGCGAACCTCTCAGCTGGTGGGTTTCATTTGATTTCGTGTTCATTCAGGAATGCGCTGAATTTCTCTCCGCTCTTGCCCTGAGAATGTGCACGCAATATATATCTCTCCAATCACTTCCATGCAATTGTTGTATCTTTCCCGAAGTGTGTATGCGCTCAGACTGCGTCCTCTTGTGCATTCGCAAATCCATCACCTCTCGCGCGCTCTCTGGGAGGTTGCGCTTTGGTCCGCAACGCTCCGTTGAACGCGCGCGCGTCTCCACAAACGGTCGCAGCCGAAATATACCCGCATTTGGCGGGTGTTAATGTCAAGCCCTGCATACATTCAATGCATTGTTTAGTGTTGCTGCAGAAGGCTACACGTGTCAAAGCAGTAGTGTTTAAGTGCCAGCAGAACGCGATTCACATTTTAAACACGATCGCTTGAAATGCATATAACTTTAAAAACATAAACAGGATTATTACCTAGTGACCTGACTTTAAACAGATGACTGAGCGCGCAGCTCTCTGCACGGAGAGCGGCGCCACGATCCAGCTGATATTTTAAACGTGAGGGATAGTTTGCCTCCGCTCGCTTCAAAAGCATAAACTGAACAAATAACGTTACATGAGGATTTCTACTTTGTGTGCGAGGCGCAGCTGCTTATGACGCGTCGGATTAATGACTCAAAACGAAATAACAGAAATGCGGCACACTAATCGATCTCCCTCGATTATCTTGTTTTTGCAATCGAAATGTGCAAAAATCGAAATTGAAATCGAAAAACGATTAATTGCACAGCCCTAGATATGGCTATGACCTATACTCTCATTCTGGCGTAATAATTAAGGACTTTGCTGCCGCAACATGGCCGCAGCAGGCGTAGCGATACCACGCACTGCCCGAAAATAGTCCCCTGCCATTGAAAGTAACCAAGGGGACTACTTTCGGGCAGTGCGTAATATCACTTCGCCTGCTGCAGCCATGTTACGGCAGCAAAGTCCTTACGGCAGCAAAACTATTTAAACTCTTTGGTTATTTTTTGAGCGAGATGCTAATGGTCTAATCAGATTCAATGGATTGTGCTAAGCTATGCTAAAAGTGCGAGCGCCAGACCTGGAGATCAGCTGAATGGATTTCAATACGGTAAGAATCAAATGTTTAACACTAGAGGAGCTGGAAAATGAGCATATTTTCAAAAAAGTGGAATGTCCCTTTAAGCTTCATTGCCGTTGACACGCAGTGCATTCTGGGAAACTGTCAGAAGTCCGCACAAGTCCCCTCCTGATGCATCCTCGATAAAATGGGCTAATCAAAAACACATCCGGGGATGTTGTGTGAACTTGGCTTGATGCGAACTTGGATTTGGAACAGTACTTGGGAAGCGACTGATGTCGTTTTACAAGAACACAAGTACAGACAAGAAAGCATATTGAGAAACGGCCAATACCTTTAACCGCATAAGGGCTACAATGTGATAACAAACACATTTACAAAAGCTTTTGGGTAAAATTAACCAGTCAGTGTGGCTGCGGTTTGTGATGTCACATTAACAAGATAATTAAAACAGCATGTCAAATGCTTTGGTTAAACAGGGATTAAAAAAGGAGTAAGTGGATTTTTTCATTGTAGGATTGTTGTGTTCACACATTGCCAACACACATTTATGTCCAAACACATTATAAAATTGGATTTTGCATTATGTGCCCTTTAAAAATCATTTCGGGTAAGTGATTCTAAACAGTAGTAAACAAGTTTAGAAAAAGTTGTCAAAAAAAATCACATATATTCGCTACCAATATCTGTAATATATTAATGTGACCTCTTTAGATGCATGTACTTTTCAAAAGGGTACCGCACCAGTGACAGCTAGGGCCATTTTTTGACATGTGAGGTGCGTGCATGTACCTATAGTTTGACGTAACTCCTCGCAAAGGCTTATATGAGGGAACTGAAGCATCTGTTTCCAATTCTTGCTTTTGCCTTTTCTGTTCCCACCACCTCCTGTAAAAAATCAATAAAAAGTTAATGGCAGAGACAGGAAGTACTGAAGTTCATACTATCCTACATGCATATACTGTACCTCACAATCCATATGTAAAGATTGAATAATTAACAAAACATGAAACAAGGGACATTCATTTTAAAGACAGCACAAACACATTTCTCAATAAATAAATCTTTTCACAACAAAGATGGTTGTCTATCCATCTGGGATGGCATGAGCGTGAGTACATTTTCAAATTTAGGTGAACTATTCCTTTAAACAGAAATTCTTGTGTCTAAGTGCTGCCCAATAAGTGCTTTCTGCTGTCACTATCCACAGATTGATTTCAGAACAAGAATCATGCCAATGTTAGGAGAATGTCCTGCTGGCCTGTGTCCATCTGTGCCAGCGTCATCACGGAGGCTCCGGGTGCCCGGTTAGAATGACTGCTCCAGGTGCTGGACCTGAGGCGCTTGTCAACATGGAAAGGTCAGGAGGCGATCCTGCATGCGGGATATGCTCATCGTGAACGGAGGGGACACTGAATGTTTGCATTGTTGCTAGGTTATGGGTTTTGAGGAACAGAATCTACACTAATGGGATGGGGGGTGAAGTGATGCGACTATTACAAACAGGTACGGGTGAATCTCGTGACCGAGAGCATTGAACGTAACTGTATGCGACTCGAGCTGAGAAATTCATCAACGTTACATAATCTAAACCTCTTGCGCAAGCCTAGACATCAAGTAACACACAACAGACTTCTCACTTGTGGGTATTCACTAGGCAAAGTGAAGGTTGAAATGCTAGCAGGAAGCTAATGCCACTGTCTGCTATTTGCAATTCAAACCAAAAGGAAGATTCACAGGAAACAGATTATGGTGGTACCGGTACAGAAGCAAACACATTGTGTTATCATTGTGGGAACCGGCCAGGATGCAAGTGGTTTGTGAAATGTATTGTTTATGCAGTCTCAATGCAGAGATAATGGGGGGCATAACTAGGCCCCATTGTTTCGTCAAATTCTTAATATTAATCAGAAAGAGACAAACATTTGTCTTTCATTACACTTACATTTATGCATTTGGCAGATGCTTTTATCCAAGTGACTTACAATGCATTACAAGCTATATATACATTTTATCAGTATGTGCGTTCCTTGGTATGGTCCCATTTTATGCTGCTAATGCAATGCTCTACCAACTGAGCTATCTTTCCTGTTGTGCAAAATTTTTATGTGATCATATTTACTAGGGCTGGACCAGAATATTAGATTATTTGAATATTCGTTTGGTGGAATGTTGAATTTTTCCCGTATTTTCGGCGAGTAACCCGGGAATTTCCCTTATTTTCAATGTTGAATGTTGACTTAAGCTATATAAATTAATATTCAAATGTTATACTTCACTGTCGTATATATAAATGTCATTTATATGTCATGTATACACATTACTGAGGGGTTGAGGTTAATGTTTGGTTTCCTGCATGGAATAAAACATAATGAAGTATTGTCCTTCTTATCTGTCATTTTTAATGTAAAGTGCTACTTTATTATTAATACAGCAATGGTTTGCCATGGTTGAAATAATAACGCCAAATTAATCAAATAAGACACACGACTGAGATGGAGTATGTCTATAAACAGAGCACAGTAGTCCGAGTAGCCGTAAAGGAGGCAATCAACATGGCCGCCATGCCAAGTAATGACGTCACGACGCCCAAGCCATATTTCTAACAAATGACGTCAATATGTCACCAGGAGTCATGGTAGGGATGGGCAATAATTTGCATACGATATCTTCAGTAAAGCCACTTCCTTGATTACGAGTAAATCGCCATCACCTGCTATTTAGATGGAGCGGCATTTACTACACAAAGCTGTAGTTCACTGACAAGCTGTGCTGTAAATGGCGCTGTATCTCAAAGCATGTGATGGCGATTTACTTTAAATCATGAAACCGGCTACATTGAAGAGATGCGCAATGACAATCACATGCAAATTGTCGCCCATCCCCAAGTCATGGGGATTACTTTTGTATTAGAAAGTACTCTGGTATCTGCAAAATATCTTCTTTATCATTCTACTGATGGAAAAATGTCACCAACATATCGGATGGCCTGAGGGTCAGTAAATAAACTTGATACTGAAAGTATGATAGCGTGTACTTTATTTATTACAGTTCGTTGAACTTCTTCATTGTTATTCTTTTGCTTAATTAGGGCCCGAGCACCGAGGAGCAGGCCAGAATGGCCTGCACCGAAAGGTGCGAAGCCCTATTGTTTTTGCTCGGATTATTTTTATTTATTTATTTTTTTTTTTTTTTTTTTAAAAAATTTTGGACATTTTTGGGGCCTTAAAATACTCGAAAACAATATAAAATTTGAAAATACATCAGATTCGTACGTTATCGCCCAAAGCCAAAGGCTGGAACACGGGCGTGACACAGGGGCTCTGTAGCGCCCCCTGTAATGCAAAAACAAACAGGAGTGCACAGATCAGGCAAACATGTACGCACATTTACGAAAGTTGGTACACATATAGATCTCATCGACCCGAACAACTTTCGCCCTCTAACATTTTAGCTCCGCCCAACAGGAAGTCCGCCATTTTGGATTGTTTAAAAAATGCATGCTGTGAACTTTTGAATACTCCTCCTAGGGGATTCATGCAAATGACACCAAACGTGGTGATCATGATGTCAAGACATTGGACTTGCTAAATTGCGAAGGGATTTTTGATATCTCGAACGGTCTTGCCATGGCGAAGCGGCAAAGTCATGGCGAAATCAGAGAAACAGGAAGTGTCTAATATCTAAGGCAAAAAATGTCTTATAGTGATGACACGCGGGGCGTTTGTTCGTCTGAAGATTCCGATCGCATCGATGTGCCTATTGTAAGTCTCGGGTATAGCGCCACCACCAGGCGCCAGGAAGTGTGTCAGTCATGAACTTTTAAATACTTCTCCTAGGGAATTCATACAATTGACACCAAACGTGGTGAACATGATGCTGAGACATTGGACTTGCTAAATTGCGAAGGGATTTTTGATATCTCGAACGGTGTTGCCATGGCGAAGCGACAAATTTATGGCGAATTCAGAGAAACAGGAAGTGTCTAATATCTAAAGCAAAAAATGTCTTATTGGGATGAAACGCAGTGTGTATGTTCGGCCAAGGATTCCGATCGCATCGATGTGCCTATTGTGAGTCTCGGGTATAGCGCCACCAACAGGCACCAGGAAGTGTGGCAGTCACAAAAGGTGGATTTTTTGACAGTTCCATGCAATGTTCTTTTAAATTCTCCTCCTAGGATTTTCATGCGATTGACACCAAAAGTGGTCAACATGATGCTGAGGCATTGTAGATGATAAATTGCGAAGGGATTTTTGATATCTCGAATGCTGCTCCCATGGCAACACGTCAAACTTTACTTTCATTTTCAGGGATATTTAAGCACTTGGCATGCACTTTGGGTGCCTTAACATGCTCGAAAACACCGGGAATTTGGCACAGACCTCAAAGTCATTGGCCATTAGGACTGGGCAAACGCTGGAACACGGGTGTGGCAGTAGGGCTCTGTAGCGCCCCCTGTAATGCAAAAAAAATATTGGTGCACAAATCGGGCAAACATGTACGCACATGTACGAAAGTTGGTACGTATATAGATCTCATCGACCCGAACAACTTTCACAATCAAACCTATTAGCTCCGCCTCACAGGAAGTCGGCCATTTTGGATGGTTTCAAAAATGCATACGGTGAACTTTTGAATACTCCTTCTAGGGGATTCATGGGATTGACACCAAACGTGCTGATCATGATGTCAAGACATTGGACTTGCTAAATTGCGAAGGGATTTTTGATATCTCGAACGGTTCTGTCATGGCGAGGCGACAAACTTATGGCGAAATCAGAGAAACAGGAATTGTCTAATATCTAAGGCAAAAAATGTCTTATTGTAATGACACGCGGGGTGTTTGTTCGGCTGAAGATTCCGATCGCATCGATATGCCTATTGTGACTCCCGGTTATAGCGCCACCACCAGGCGCCAGGAAGTGTGTCAGTCACAAAGGTGGATTTTTTTGACAGTTCCATCCGATGTTCTTTTAAATACTCCTTCTAGGATTTTCATGCGATTGACACCAAAAGTGGTCAACATGATGCCGAGACATTGTAGATGATAAATTGCGAAGGAATTTTTGACATCTCGAATGCCGGTCCCATGGCAACGCGTCAAACTTTACTTTTATTTCAGGCATATTTAAGGCTCTTGGCGTGCTTAGATTAACTTTAAATTTGGCACACACATCAGAGTTGTCGGCTGTTAAGTGTTGACAAAAAGGTCAGATAAAGGCATGTCTATTTAGTGGCTCACTAGCGCCCCCGATTGTCTAAAATGTGGGGTTTCTTTTACCTACAGTACCTAAATAGGTCAGTAGCAACATGAAATACTCCACAGATATTTACCCACTTGATGCACTTGCCCACCGTGCATCGTTTTCCTCGAAGGCACCGTGTAGCGGTACATAAACGTGCGAGGGCCCGCCATCGCTGCTTGCAGCTATATTTAATTGTTACTTTTTATGTGGTCAGTTATTACTGTGCTGCTTTCTAATATGGAAGTCGGGTTGCAAAGGGGCAGAAAGATTTCCAAGAATTTTCCATGGGAACTTAATTTGGGGAATTTTGGAAATATTCCAAATTGGAAATTTAACAGGAATTTATATAAACTATACCATATACAAACACAAATAAACATTATGTTTAGTCATAAGCAGACATGCATGTAAGGTCTTTCCATTTTTAAAAATGACATATTGCATCTACTAACCAACATCATTACCTGGGTTGCGTATGTGTGGGGCGGGTCTATCAAAAGAAGGTCCAGATTCTATTGGGGTAGGGATGTGTTTGTTTAGGTGATTTCAAATGTCAACATTGGATTTCAGAGATCATGCACCCTGCCTTTAAGTGATATTTGGAGAATTTTTTTATTTCGGGGGAGTGAGTGGGTCATTTTTAGACACTGCTTTTTTAATTATCTCACCTAAATGTTTTCTCACGCCGCATTCAGACAGCCAGCGATGTCATTGCTGTGTGTCCCCCGTCTCTTTCAATGAGGCGTTTCTAAATCTGCTTGTCATTCACAAATGAGTACCACCCACGCCAATAACTGACGAGAGAACGATGACGTGAACTCCACTACCTCGTTCTCATTGGTAGGCGCTCCCGAAATTCGCTCGACATTTGCATAAAGTTAAACTTTTCTTAACTTTCCCGCATTGCTGGACACGCCCATACGGTCGCCAACGGTCACTTTCGCTCATGCCGCCGAAAGTCGCCCGGTTTCCATTGAAATGAATGAGATCGCGTCGCTCTGCTACTGCTGGTCGCTGGCTGTCTGAATGGGGGGTCAGTCAGATTTGTCTTTGCAATGGTATAATGGTTGTTGCACACTAGCTTACAAACAGCACAAAGAGGATTTAAACAAATTTATGTAACTTACGTGAATGCATTATTTTGTGTGCATAATTCAAGAAATGATCTGAGCATGTTATGGAAGAATGCAAGTACATGCAGGGGGTGTGGCCTCAATGGCCCTTTAGTAAGCAGTGTGGTGTGTGCATGTGACTAAAACAACATGATTTAATGCAATTTCGGTTAAATTTCTACCCCTCACATTCTTTAAACAAAATTTTGCTGCAAGAGTTTTTTAAACTACATTTAAGTTCCCTGTTATAGGCAATTTTTTTAATTCCTATTTCATTCCTATTAAAGGTATTGCGGAGGATTTTCTTTTTCCGGGTGGATCATCAAGACTATTGGTCCTCCTAGTTGTCAATCAGGAGTGTTGCGCAATTGCATTTTTTCAAAAAGTGGAGAAGGCGGTTCTTTTCTAAAATCCTCTGCTACACCTTTAATCTCCATATATTTTTATGGAAAGTTTCCAGCATTAAAAATTTCAGGAATTCTGCAACCCTAAATGGGAGTGATTTGTGTGTTTAGAAAAATATTCGGTGTTGATTACTACCGAACCTTCGAAGCTCATAAAGTGGTATTCGGATCAGCCCTAAAATTCACGCACTTACAATAGATATCTATAGGAGAAAACATACAACAATATCCTATTGTCATTAAATTTTAAATGTTATTACAAGCCAAAACCATTTACTGTGGTAAACAAGAGCATGCCGATACTGTATGCTGTCGACAGTGTTAAACTTGTATTGAAAAGATAAAACATCTACACATTTTGAGAAGGGACCATGTCTAACTATTAGTAGTAGGGCTGTCAAAAGATTGTGATTAATAGCATACAAAATAAAAGTTTGTTTTTGCATAATATATGTGTGAGCACTCACTGTGTGTAATTATTTTGTTAATGGTTCAGCAATCGCAGCCGTGATGATATAGAGCTATATCACATGACTCCACTTGGTGGTACAAAATAAAACGTAGCGCTTTTCTAAGCAGATTTAAAAGAGGAACTATATTTTATGGCGTAATAGCACTTTTGGGAGTACTTCGACTCGGCGCAGTAACACCCTCCCTCTCCCATTATGAGAGGGAGAAGGGGAGCGGACTTTTCAGGCGAGTCGAAGTACTCCCAAAAGTGCTATTACGCCATAAAATATAGTTCCTCTTTTAAATCCGCTTAAAAAAGCTCTACGTTTTATTTTGTACCACCAAACTTGCTTGTATAACTACTCGTCTTAAATAGGAAAAACGTTGATGTGTTTGGTCACTTCTAACTTTATCTCTAAATGGTAGCATTGAATGAATGGGGCTAAGCTAAATGCTATCGAAGCATCGCAGCGCGCTCCAGCGCTTACGTGCACGCACACAGATGATAGAGGGATGTATCAACAATTCTTAGTTAAGGTAATAACATATTTTAATATTGAAAATGAGTAGACTATTCCTTTAAGTCAGTGGTGATATCTCACAACGTGTTTTAATAGTCACCTCACGTGAAAATAAGTCATCAAGTGTGTAGTGAGCCAGTGCTTATAGTGAGCCTCCATCACTAATTCTAATGATGTGGCAGCATAATGATACAAATGGTGAAGCGGTTACGGTTATGTTATCAGTACAATATCATATGCCTGGGAAGGACTTTTAGCCAACCAGATTCGAGTACCAGCTTTTTGATCTATCTATCTATCCATCCAACCATCCACCCATATATATAATAATAAATATACATAAACTAGAAAAAATCTTCAATTTATACATGTATGTGTGTATTTATATATACATTACACACAATACACACCGAAATATATTATACAAACACAAACTTTTATTTTGTATGCGATTAAAATTTTGACAGCCCTAGTTAATAGTTTGATAGTTAAAAGAAAATAAAAATGAACCTGGTGCCAAAAAGTGTATGCTAGTGCTACTGTTGATGTAGTCTTAAAAAAGGAAGAAACATTAAGCAATCAATAATGACTAAACTGAAATTCTGTTTGTGGAATAGAACAGCTTTCAAAATCACAAAAAGTCCTAATGTGAACAAGGGTAATAAAGCCATTTGTAGGTTGTAAAAGAATGTAAACTTAAAAACTACCAAAAAACTAGCTCTGTTCGAATATTTTGATCACCAATATAACTAACCACTGACAACTGTGAGCAAATAGTTGATGGTATCCATCGTTTTGCTTTTTCGACTATGAAAGTCAATTGGTACCCTTACATTTTTATGACGTGAGAATGAGCCATTTTAATCTAAATACACCGCGGGTCTCTTTACATGAGAGTCCCCATTTAGTCCCGCCATGTTTCTACAGCAGCCCTAAAAGGACAAACTGCTCTACAAAGAGTGTTTTGTTACCATGTTGTCTCAGACGACGACATGTTTGTCCTGTTTCGAACGATGGGGGGAGTGGTGGACGGAGCAGTTTGTTGGAATTGGCAATGTCATTATTAGATGCTGCAAAAATATACGGCTGTGACGGTTGACATAAACACAGCACAACTGTGGTTGTAAAGTGCGACCCGTGGTGGTGAAGTGGGACCGCGGTGGTGTGCATGTCACCAAAAATATAAATTACAATCTCGCACAGCAAGATGTCTTCAAGTTCAGGTGAGCGCAAATGGCCAGCAGACTCAGAGGTAGTGCACTATTTGCAAGCGGAGGCAACTGATGACCCGCTGCTTAGGAGCAGAACAATGTGGCAAGATATTGTCTCTTGGTCACTCAGGGTTGCAAAAAAGTATCAATCTGCACTAATAGTACACCACCAGAATGCATTTTCAGCGCCGCTTGAAACATTATAACCCCAAAAAGATTCCTCACTTGAACCAGGTGTTGTTTTACGGATGGAAGGGCTACAGCACGCACATAGGCGCCAATCCCGTAGGTGCTCCGGGGCTGGGCTCGAGCACCCACCGAAATGGCCAAGCACATATTACAGGGAGCTACACTGCGACCAAAATGGTCGCATATGCGACCTTTTGAACTGCCGTTGCGACCCTAATTTTTAATGGGTCGCAAATGTGCTACCTAATGTTTTAGACAATATGCTATGATTTACTATGAGCATTTATTAAAACATAACTGTGGATTTTAAGAAAACGTTTTATAACGTGCTCTGAGCCATCAACACGTTGGCTTCATTTTGCGTGAAAGCACGTCGTGTCTCTCCCCATCTCAGTGTGCGTTTGCGTGCTCAGCTGTTTCTCAATGAATTGGGTGCGACGCGACGCAAGCGCAGTGTCTTCCATGTTTCTGAACTTGAGCAGAGGTCTTTCTTCACTGAGGACGCGGGACCCGTATGGTTCCGGGTTTATATTTTAAATGGTCTGTCGGGTCCGGTTAGGTCCTGGTTTAATTACTTTGGGTCCCAAGTCTGATTAATATTGAGTTTATAACCCGAGTCGATCGGAAAACGGCCATGAGCGCTATCGCGCTAAAGCTCGAGTGCAGTTTAGCGTGCCTTCGGTTTCTATGGCGATGGTTCTTGATACGACCACGCGCTGCGTTTTCTTTCTCACATGTTTTTAATAGGGATGCTCCGATCAGGATTTTTGCAGGCCGATACCGATCACCGATTTGTTGTCTTCGTGATCGGCCGATACCAATGCCGATACCGATTTTTCAAGCTGATATGCAAGCTCTTTGATGACTGTAACTTTTAACATTTTTTCTAGATAAAGTAAAACCACAGATGTTGCCTTTGTTATATTACTTGCAGTAATTAGGTATATTATTGTTTTAATAGAGAATCAAATAAATTAGCACAATTTTCTTCTGCAAAGAGAAATTTAATATGCCTTTAAAAAGGCTTATGTCTGTAAAAACTAATGAAAATAAAACAGTTAACAGTCTTTACTGTATGAATTAAATATACACGCATTCGTATGAAGTACAACAGTTCTTTAGTGAAGAGCAGAGAGTGATTTTATTGAGAGATGAATTAGGTTACTGTAGCTTTAAGACTTGACAGAGATCGCTCTGTTCACGTGCACTGATGACAGGCTGCTGTGTGTGCGCGCGGCTGGTGTATGCAGACGAGAGCAGCTGTGAGGAAAATTAAAGTTTAAACGCTCAAAACTTTAAAACGCATGCGAATAATAAACTTTTGACATGAGGATGCAATTGTCCGCGATAGATATGTGTTGTATACGCTGTTTGATGGGGATGTGAAGACGCGTCGCGATGTTAGGACCGGACCGCGTCCTCATAGAAAATACACATATCTCTGTAAAGGCAAAGAGAGAAATGCAAATCTACACGTCGCTCATCAGCCACAGGTTATAAAAATGCTCTCACTGCGTAAAAATGGTCTCTACGTTCAGCCGCATTGAGGAGCCATATCATGACAGACAAAAGTAAACAGAAAGATCGGTTCATGAGATCGGCAAATTTAACGAGGACCGATCGAGTCATTTAATGCCGTTATCGGCCGATACCGATCTGCGGCCGATCGATCGGAGCATCCCTAGTTTTTAATAATCTTATTATTAATAAACCATATATTTTCTAAAACCATATCCATATTAAGTTTGCACAGATTGTAGCAAAAAAGCAGTGCTAATGTCAAGCCCATTGCACTAAACGAGCAAAGCAATGTAAAGTTTGTCACCGGGACAGCAAGTAGATTTGAAAATAAAATAAGTGGAATAATATTATTGAAATAATAAGTGGATTAAGCTTTTTAAATCGGCAAGAGAGAAATAGAAAGATAGAGCAAAAGCAGTAAAAGTGCCTATTTAATAGAAATTATTACCATTATAACATCAGTCATAACATCAGTCACATTTATAATATATAGACCTGCACTGTCTATTAATATACTATACATAGTATTGTATTATATTGAGTTTGATAAAAGGGGTCTAATTGCTTCATATAACAGTGCAAAAACAGTAAGTGTTTTCGTGGTGCTTTGACAAACAGTGTCAGCTTTGTTAATGGCAAAGAAAGTTTGGAGTGTTTAGATTAATGAAATATAATGTGAAATTAATATTAATTTTCAATAAATCAAAGTATTGTGTTGTGTCACACATTATTAGTTCTTCGTCATATGTATAGTAGACCATTATTTGTCAGTGGGTAGTGATTGCCCTTTTTACCGGTTACCACCACCAAGTAAATTTCAGATCTGTGGGAAACACTGACTGCAACGTTTAAGAAAACAAGGCGGCATGTGGTTTAAAAGATGGCAAGTAAAATAAAAAGCATATCTGTATGCAATACAGTTTCATTATTGTTCATTATTAACCAGAGCGCCTTAATATAACTTGAAAAAAATATGTGTGACCAAATCATATTTTGCGCCAGTAACTGAAAAAGTTGGTAGCGCAAGTGCCACCAGTGGAAAAGGTTAGTGTAGTTCCCTGCATGCTCATGTGCTTCACATTTCATGTCTAAAACCATGTGGTAAACGTGACTGCGCTGCTCTTCTGCTTTTCAAAGTGCATGGGCGCTCCAGAGCGTCTGTCGTTGCTCAGTAATTTAAGCATTGCTTGTGACGAGCACCCACCGGCGGAAAAAGAAACCGGTGCTTGTGAAAAGCTAAGAAAGGTATGCCTGATCCTTGTTTACATTTTCATATTTTAAAATATATGTATGCATTATATATAAGCCTATATGCCCACACACACATTATACAACCACTGCGGTGAATTGGTGCATCACCAACAGGGTGGTAAAATACTGGGTGGTCACAACCCCACGAAAATCTACACAGTGCACTTTTAAATTTAAGTTCGGAGGCAGCATTTCAAGACAGGAAGGCATCAAGGCATGTCCGAATGCAATATTTGCTTCACTTCCTGTCTATTGAGATAGCTTCATCAGGTTGACATAGATGTATCCTTCGCTGCCTTTAATGTCCCACAATTCTATATGCGTCTGCATGAGTGGGGAATGTGACGTTTAGACGTGTCAAATCGATTGGAAAACATTCAAATATATTTTCCTTCTCACATATTTAAGTTACTAAATGAAAAAATAAACGCTAAAACAATGTTAGTCTCTGAAAACGCAAATGATAAAATTTGGAGTTTGCACTTTTTGCTGAGCACAAGAGCAAGCGGGTACTTGTGAAGAGCAGAGCCGGGAGAAGCGTGTGCAAAGTATGGTTTAATTATGCTGTCACTTAATTTCCTGACAGTTTCACTTAGATAGTAATGACTGACAATGGCGCCAAACTACATATAATATAACTACCCAACTAAATCTGAGAGAATGCAAAAACATTAAAATATTTTTTCCTCCCTAAGATAGTCCGAAGGGCAGGGGGGAGATACATTTTGGTAGCCCGACAGGAATTCGCAATAGCCCCGGGACGTCAAGCTAGCGATTTTGCGAGCCCTGTGTAAATAAACTTTTATTTTCACTTTTTACACCCTTTACACCTTTCGATTGCATTTCTAGCGAGAAATTAGTAATGTAGCTTTAAAATATGGGATTAGTTAACACAATGGCACACTCTGTTAATATTTCAAACAGAATTCCATTACGCTGCCTATGAAGGCTGTCCGAATGTGTTTCCCGGAGCTGTGAATCATGCACAAATGAAAGCTTACTGTGCGTTCACAACGCCACCGGCCAGAGCGTCAAA
Source organism: Misgurnus anguillicaudatus (assembly GCF_027580225.2). NCBI lineage: Eukaryota > Metazoa > Chordata > Actinopteri > Cypriniformes > Cobitidae > Misgurnus > Misgurnus anguillicaudatus. The sequence goes on from NC_073345.2 coordinate 11,496,906, forward strand.
GTGGCTGGAAGCCATTCATTTTAAATGAGAGCCGGCGGCGAGCTCTGGCGAGCAGTGTGAGCATCAAGGAGAGTTGAAATCAACTCAACTTTATGGTAATGAGCTATGACGCAGTTCGGCGGCAAACAATCGAAAGGCGAAAACGTTCAGCAGCAACCAATCGGAAGGCGGAAAAGGATTCCAGAGAATGCATTCGAGCGTCAGAACGTCCACTACTCTTTCTCTATAGCGCCATTGGCAGGGCAGCCAGAGCGTTTATTGACGGTGGCGTTGTGAACGCAATGATTCGGAGGCATAAAGGCAGCTCTGAGAAACGCATTTGGACAGACTTCATATGCAGCACAACGTAATTCTGTCTAGGGTGGCCATTCGTGCCAGTTCCGCCGGATACGTCCCGAACATGTTTTCGGGTTCGTTCTCCGGAAGTCGCGTTGGTCGACCGCATACGTCATCAAGGTTTAATATTTCGGGTTTAATTTCACAAAAGCAACCGTTACATTTCAAGGTAAGAATGAAACTACAATGATTGTATGTCTTAAAAGAAATAAATCTTAATTTTCTAATGTATTTTAACTGAAATGTGAGAACCTCGATGACGTATGCGGTCGAGCAACGCGACTTCCAGGGAACGAACCCGAAAACATGTTCGGGACGTGTCCGGCGGAACTGGCACGAAAGGCCACCCTAATTCTGAAACAAAGAGCGATAGTTAATCTCATATTTGAAACTACCATACTAATTTCTCGCTAGAAATGCAATTAAAAGGTGTAAAAAGTGAAAATATAACTTTATTTACACTAAAACTGTGCTCCAGCGGCTTTCTTGGCCGCCACTTTATTTTTTCGAACCTGCCAGGCTCGACCAATCACATTTCCTGTGCACGCCCACGCATAGAATTACGGGACAGGACAATAAAGCTATCTCAGTAGACAGGAAGTAAAACTAACATTAAATTTGGACGTACATTGATGCCTTCGAATGCTGCCTCCGAAGTCAGCCTTTTAGCGCTTTGGGCCACAGCCAAAATTTCCATTAATACAGGAAATTAAGGCGGGTAAATTGTGTGGCTCCTCCCCTTTAAAAATAGCCAATGACATTACTGAGAATCTAAAATGCTGACTGAGGTCACAAAAATCGTTGAGCCCTATTGGCGGAAGTATGGGACTGTAAGTTTTAACTGCGAATTGTGTCATTGTTCAGAAGCACACTAGTGTACAGTACAGATGCCCTTACAACTAACATAGTCATACTAAAAGCGAACTTTGTTTTAATTCAAATACAAGACCTGCAAAAAATGTCACAAAACTGAAACAGCCGACATAGACATAATTTCGGGCCATCATGATACGCTTCCTAGGTAGGCAGCTCACTAGTAGACTGTCCACAAACAAACGATGCTATCTGACAGCACCAATAAGACCATGATTATAACAGTGTGTTCATTCAGAGATGCAGTCTCTTATCTCGAGCACACATACAGTAATGACTGCTGTCAATATACAACAGCACTTACTGTCAGTGCATTACCCCAAAGACAGCGGCGTTTATCGCTTCTCATTTAAACAAGACACTCAAAAACGTCATAAAACTCAAACAGGCCTTTGACATAAACGAACACAGACAGACAATGGTGTGATTTATTTATTTATTTTGATTGACAGGCTACATCTTTATTGCTCAAGGTTAAGAGCGCAAAAAAGCAGACGCTGAACAACGCATCATGACCAACGTTTAATTCTCGCGTTCGAGTCGTTTCGTAAATGCTGAAACAACACAAAGGCTTACATTTAATGCACTGTTTTAGTCTTTTTTGGCCTAACTTCCTATAGGGGAATCCCCATTATATCTAGATAGATAGCGCGGCGTTTGAAGATGTATAAAGTGACAGGATCATGTCTTACCTTCTCTCGCCTTCAACAAAACAGTGTTGGCCACGATATTCTCGAGCTCCATGTTTCCTGGGTTGTAGGCAGGCACCGCAGGCCCAACCTCGTCGCCGGGTTGGCAGTGTGTATGTATGTATGTATGTGTATATCCTCCCCCGCTCCCCCCCACGGCGGAATATTATTAACCCTGAGTGACTCTCTGCTCCGCCGTTTCGCTCTTCTGATTCTCCGCCCAGAAGCTTCGGTCAGCCTTGCGTAGATAGAACACCGATCTCTTTACTATGGCGAAGGCTCGAGTCATGAATATTAATATGTCGTGGTGACGTTGCTTGGTAACCTACTGCGAGCGTCTGTGGCGCGCAACAAGCGTCCTCCTCTTACTCAGAGATACATGAATATTTATAAGATAACGTCAGGATAGAGTCTGAATGTCACGTGATCTACCTTTACCATAGTATAATTATTATTTCACAATTTGACTACTCGTGTATTACTTTATTTTTTATTGATAACACGAGTATCAGCAAAACAGGTAAGTTATCATTCAAGGTGCATAAAAGATCTTTACGGTTGACTACCTTGTGTACCAATCGACTCGACCTCTTGTTTTATTCATTTTTTTTATTCAAATGTGTTATGTGTAACACGTCATATATTTGCTCTCACAATGCAATTCGTGACATTAATGTGTCATTAGTGTGTATTAAAATATCATAATGTGATTGGTCGGGAATCTGTAATATCTGAGTAAACAGCCCCATCTAGAGGTAAAGTTGGTAGATGTGGACTTTGTTTTTAAAATAATTATTACCAGTATAAAAAGTAAAAGTAAATAAGTATTCCCAAATAATTTATATCAAATACCTAAATAATAATTATTTATATATACAATAAATATAATTTATAATATAAATACAAAATATATTAAGATTAAACTTGTTTAACGTTATTGGTCTCCAGCAGGTGGCGATATAAAACTCTGTCAGTGTGATTTGCCTTTGAAGCCAGAGAAGAAGAAGAAGAATATTTCCGTATTTCCTCGTGGTGAACGTAGGATAGACTAACGTTACTGTACTGTTGTGTCCGTTTATTATTATAGTTATGGGTAAACTCAAGAAATCTCGTAATCGTAACACATTTAATTACAATACGAATAAAAAGAAGCTTAAGAAGCAGTTCCAGAGAAAGTATAAACCGAAAATTGAATGGTACGTATTACTATATATCTCTACAGCATACACTAAAACTGTTTGTTTATTTGCCTTATCTTACGTTATTAACAAATAATTAAGTTCATTCCGAATAATCTTCAGTTACTACTTGAAATAGTTAAAACACGGCCCTTCTGTCATATGCAACATCATATGTTGTCGTTTACATCATGTAATCTGGTTGTCATGTAACTTATGCATGGTTAAAGTGCTCAGATCCGTAAGGCTTGGGATGACCAGAAAACACCTAAGCAAAATCTTCAAGACATGGGGCTGTTAATTGGAAAAAAGGGGATCCTTCCCATTAAAAACAAACAGGCAAGTTTCAACTTTACATTTCTACTGTGCATTGTGTATGGATACATCTGCCTTATTATTCACAGCCTGTTGTGTTTTACTGCTTTAGCATAACATTGAAGAAGAAGACGAACCAATGGAGGCAAATGTACCATTGAAACCCTATGTAATTAAAGGTGAGCTATCCAAAATAGTGTGGTTTCAAATCCAATTTTTACTTGAGACATGAAGTGATGACTCACTATAGCACCAGAACATGCTCTGAGTTTTAATAGACAAAGGCACTTTAATATACATTCCACGAGTATTTTGTGTCATGTATACACGTTTTTTAACATCAAGAACATTAAACACTGGAAGCATTTTCTCTTTACTTGTAGATGTTGTGTGTATTATTGCATTTACCATTGTTTCCCCTGTTCAAAATTTTGTGAAGCCAGCAGGAATGTTACATCTTACACACTTATACAAATAAACAAACAACCAAACATATAAATATTATGATCTTCTTACAGAAATGGAAGCTGAGGCCAGTCAACGGGGAAATAGCCGAGCAACGTGCTCCACAGATATGATTGAATATGTACAGCATATGGTGAGGGAACACAATGAGAATTACAAGGTATGAGAAAGCTGTACATATTTATAACCCAAATAAATGTCAAATTGGTGTACATGTGATGCTTAATGATTTATTTTATCATCACACCAGGCAATGGCAAGAGATGAGAAGAACTACTATCAGGACACACCAAAACAGATCAAACGAAAAGTGGAGTTTTACAAGCGGTGTCATCCTGAGGAATATGCTGCATTTATTGCATCGCTGAAGACGCAGAAGTCTGCGTGATGTTTCATAAACTGTTTTATAAGGACTTATTAACTTTTCAAGTGGACAGCCAGAACATTTGTATGTTTGGTGTTGCAAGGAGTGTAAACATTTATTGTGATTACGCACTGTTGCGTAATCAGTAACATGTTAACATTCGAGTTCTGTATTTTCATCTTGTAAATGTGAATATTCCTGATGTGTATAAGGAATTTAAAGATTGTGTTGACGTAAAAATGCACACATTTAGACTCAAGAAGTAAATTTTATGCAATAACCGACCATTTGATATAATGCAATTTAAAAAGTGAACTTTTCATGAATAGGGCACTTTGGTGTCCCATGATGTTTAATAAAAAAGCATCAGAGGCAAAAATCTGATCACATTGATGTTTTGTGTCTAAACTGCTTTTCCAGTTAAATCAAATGTATGAAAGTTCTGACTGTTAGAAAATCAGCATTGCAAATTGTCCAACCCCAACAGAACAGGAAACTATTTCAATAATAAAATTGGCATCTGTAGGGGCATTTTATAGCTGTAGTGTACGAGCATGTATAACCAATGTATTTTCTAATTAAATTCACCCGTACTGTTTGCAAGTCCGAATGTCGGATGAATTTAATATAATCCTCCCTTTGTGTTACTAGCTCTTCTTTATGGTAATTCAATCCACTTGCATAAGCAGACCGAATTAATTTCAAACGTAAGAGAGCCTGTTAAGTACAATTTCAAAACTACCTGCTATTTAAGCCTATATCATAATTAGGAATAAAAATTTGTCTGAGTCATCGTATACGCACACTTATTATTTGAGTGAATATGACAAAATGCTCAGGTCATATTTCATCAAAAAAATAAATATTTTGCATAAAATTAATGATTATGAAAATAAAATGCATTCAGTGCAACAAGAAGTATAAAGATGCATACAATTTACACATATAAAAAGTAACATAATAAGATTTAAATATTTTACTTCATTACAATAATTATTTCAAATGACCAAAATATACAAACACAAAAATGCTTTTACCATATGATGATTCACTGTCTCTGTACAAGCATAATCAATTTTTTCTCCCTGTACGTAAAGTTTAGCTCAGTTAGTAAAGCATTGCATTATCAGTGTTAATGTCATGGGTTCGATCCCCAGAGAACACACATACCGTACTGAAAATGTGCCTTGAATGCAAAAGTCGCTTTACATAAAAATGCATAAATAGTGATAGCCAAGCACTTCTTCATTTTTAATACTTATTATTGACAAGCCATCAGTGTCACAGTGCCCGTGATGTGTTTTTGAAACAGTGTCTAAACTCTTCGGATGAGATTGAATGTCCTTGTATGATGTCAAATCATGACCAGCAGCCACTGAATGGGATGTGATGCCAACCCCTCACACCAATGTCAGAAGCACATCCTGAAGATCACAGGTTCTGTTCAGTCCATCAGAGCCCTGCTGAGCAGCCAGCAAGAAAACCTTCCTCTGATCATCTACAGCGCTGAGAGAAAGAGCTTCACGCAGCTCCGGGATGCTACAGGCGTTAGCTTTGTCCTAAATGAGAGGGTAAAAGGCATTTTAGGGCAGATTCCCAAAGAACCTTGGACTCTTGGGTTTAAACTTGTCATAGGCTGATTGATCTGTGCAGTGTTGCTTGTATAAGTAGTACTTGAAGCGCCAATCTGTTATTGCTTCTATAAAGCCATTATAATGTAAAACTTTATTTCTATACGTCATCCATGAAAAAGATTTGTGAGTCCTGTCCAGTGAAGGTGAAGACTACAACTCCCATCATTCCACACACTTTCACAGCATCAAGAAGATACGCTGTTGTAGTTGTTGTTTAATGACCTCTTCTTGTGGTTCTGGCTAGAGTGGATACAGCTGCGGACAAACCTGGCAAGATGTTGGGTTTGGGATGCTTATCCAACAAGATTTTGGCCGTAGCTGTATCCCTTCTAGTCACAACCACATCTAGTGGCACAAAATACATATTGTGCTTTGAGATATCATTACACAGTGGTTGTGACCTAAAAATGGGTTGTAGGGTGGAATAGTATAAGAAAATAAATATGCTTTTGAAAGTATCCACACTAAAGTCACCTGCTTGTTTCCAAGCACCACCACTGGAAGGCCAATGTCTGCTTTCAGCAATCGATGGAGCTCATCTTTGGCCCGAGGGAGTCGAGCTCTATCAGAGGAGTCCACCACGTACACTAAGACGTGCGTTCTAGTTAGGTAATCCATCCAGTAGTTTCGCAAGTCCTCACCGCCTCCGACTGATGGAAAAAGATGATCAAAACAGAAGTTCTCTGTATGATTACTTGTGCTAGACACAAACGAAAGGCTTGGGGTGAAAAAATAAATGGCTGATGGTATTAAAGTCATTAGAATGTACTGTAGCAACATCTATTTTATGAGTAACATGACAGAGCATTGAAAGGAAAATTCATACTTTCCAGAAAATCCAGCTGGCATCCAGGTGTGTGTAGGCTGACGAAGTTAAAGCCGCGTGTGGGTCGGCAGCACCTCCTCGCTCCGCTCAGACCCTGCAGAACACTGCTTTTACCAGCGCCGTCCAACCCAAGAACAAGCACCTGCTTCTCACTGCGCTCCACCTGCTCCTAAAGTACATGAAATGAAAAGGTTAGTCAGTAATTGAAATGCCATATTTTCACAAATGTCATTTTAGTCATTTCATTGGTATATTTAACACATTTGACTGTCTTTCACGTTTCACTTTCTTTTTTTGAATAAAGTTAAAGGCTCAAAAATTTGGTCAATATCCCAATATATTCGGTTAACGTCCTTTAAAGGGACACTCCACTTTTTTGAAAATATGCTCATTTTCCAGCTCCCCTATTTTATTTTTACCTTTTTGGAATCCATTCAATGATATTACACAGCAGCCCAAAACAGTCCCCTTAGTAATTTTCAATAGCAGGGGTCTATTTTTGGGCACTGTGTAATATCATTGCACCTCCTGCAGCCATGTTACAGTAGCAAAGTCCTTGATTATTACGCCAGAATGAGAGTATAGTTCCTAGCCATATCAGACTAGAAAATCACAACTTTTAATTTTTCATCGGTCTTAGTACACGATGTAACTACAGAAGAGTGAAGTTTTAAATATAAAATATTTAAATTCTTTGGTTATTTTTTAGCGTGATGCTGATGCTAATGGTCTAATCAGATTCAATGGATTGTGCTAAGCTATGCTAAAAGTGCTAGCGCCAGACCCGGAGATCAGCTGAATGGATTTTAAAACTGTTAAAATCAAATGTTTAACTCTAGGGGAGCTGGAAAATGAACATATTTTCAAAAAACTTTAAGGACTTTAAGAACTGGGACACACTGGATGATTTTTACTTCTTAAATGATTTTAAATCATTAAAATGAGAGACCACAGACAGAGGGACAGTGTTAAACGATTTTAACAACATAATCCTCAGAACGCACACACTGGACGATATGATGACTGTAGTAACGATTTCAAAGTGACGTAAAGGTCCCACAGAAACGCAAGATCAAACGTGACTTTAGGAAAACAAATGCTGTGCATGACACATTATAAAAGCACTTTTACTGTTGTCATAGTTGTAAAAGTCTATATTATTTCTCAGTACACTTTCACGTCACGTTTGTGAGTGTCTGTTTTAGCTATACAAGCATGCAACATCCGGTTGAAGCTTGCATGCTCTCTACTGCAGCGGTCACGTCAGAGCAGCCCGATCAAGAGTCAACAAGTTTGCTATTTACGATTTGGATTGGAAAGGCTCCAAAATAATCCCAATGACACCACACACCGGAGAGTTCTTTTGGAAAAACATGAATCGGGTCACGCCCCCTTTCGATCGCAGAGAGTGCAAA